>NW_013668687.1:23098-34639 GCF_000517525.1 Limulus polyphemus
CATCTAAAGCTAGTCTGAAAGCTGTACTTTTGCACAATGGGAACACTAAGTTATTGATTCCTGTTTCTCATATGTGAACATGAATGAAACTTATCAGAGCATGGAGATTATACTGGATGTCATCAAATATGATCAGCATAGGAGGAACATATGTGGTGATATAAAAGTTATTGCACTCTTGCTAGGTCTGCAGAGTGGGTATATCAAACATTGTTGCTTTTTGTGTTTCTGGGATAGATGAGATGATAAAAATCATTTCAAAAAGAAGGAATGGCCAGTGAGAGAGAATTACATACCATGGAAACAGAATATCAGGTATCAACCTTTAGTGAATCCTCAAAGTGTGTTTCTGCCCCACTTCATATTAAACTGGGACTCGTGAAGAATTTTGTTAAAGGAATGAACAAATGTGGTAATGGTTCCAGTTATCTGTCTGACAAGTTTCCAAAAATCGAGGAACCTCCTTTCATTTTTAGACCACAGATTTAGGAATTGCTAATGGATGAGGATTTTGAAACAGTATTAATCAGAAAGAACTTGCTACCTGGAAATCATTCAAATTGGTTATCAAAAGTTTTGTAGGAAATCACAGAGATGAAACTATGCTGTGATGATATGCTTCAGAACTACAGGAAAATGGGGTCTAAGATGCACTTCTTACACTCCCATTTAGATTTTATTCCGTATGATCTAAGTGCAGTGAGTGAAGAGCATGTTAAGCACTTCCATCAAAATATTTCTACAATGGAAGAGCAATGGATATGGAATCCTGCAATGATGGGAGATTACAGTTGGTTCTTACAGCCTGAAACTGAGAACCTACACAAAAGGCACAACAAGTCAAGGAAAGAAATAGATAATCAGTTTAGTTTTTTGTTTTTATGAACTTCTTTAACACACAAAATCATAAGATTCTTTCACATTAAAGAAAAGTAATTATTTGGGATGTATCATATCAAATATTTGTATTATATTCCTTAAACATGAAATTTAAGGACAAGGGACAAATTGGTCCATTTGCACTAAGCTAGATTAAACATAATAAAAATGAAAAAGTCAAAGCCAGCCCTTATCATTCAAATATTTATCAAGCCTTCCCTTAAACTCCTTTACATTTACTGCATATACCACATCTGAAGGCAACTCGTTCCAAAGACCAACCACCCTGTTAGAAAAAAACTGTCTTAGCTAAAGATGACACCAACCCTTCCTAGATTTATGACACTGTCCCCTAGTTCAACCATTTTCACCTTTTAGTATGAAAAAAAAGATGATGTATCAATACTATTAATTCTCTTAGTAATCTTAAAAATATAATCAAATCCCCTTTCTTTCTTTCAAGAGAAATCAATTCCAGAAATCTTAACCCGCAGATGAATTTTGCTATATAGATGTTTTATCTAAGTGATCAGTGTACATCCTGTGCCTATTATAGTAATTAATAAATTCTTTCCTTCTAGGAAGTTTTTTAAAATGTTTGACTAATTTATCTTTTGATTGATTGGAGTCCTTCATTTTTCATGGTCTTTTTATATCATGATTTATTTTCTAAATATTAATTATTAGTAGTTATTTTTGTAGCTCTACAGCCTGATTTGCTTAGTATCATATAGAATATGATAAATCAGTATTTTAACAGAAATCAAATATTGTTGCAAGATATAATATTAAACAGAGAACCAGTTATATGAAGTAGAGGAGCTCTTACATTGGCTTTCAGGTTTTTCAGGTCTTTTTTATATATATATGAATAAATTGGTGAATTATCCTGCCTCAGTAAAATTCAGTGATTCACATAGATCTATATATGTATGTCAGTGTATAACAAGAGAAACTTTTCTCTTGCATTTTTCTACTAAATTTGCAAGCTTTCAGCTACATTTTTAACAACTCTGTTTTTGTAAGTAGTTTGTAGTTATTTTATAAAGTAAAGAAAAATCTGATAGTATACTTTTTATTTTTCAAAGATTAATGTGCTCTGTTATTTCAAGATTAATTTAGGGGTTTTAAAAAGATTATGTATCACAATCATATGACTTAGTAAATGTTGACCTTGTTTAGTGACATCACTGGTGTTTTTCATGTGACATTGATGATTTCTTTTGTAATGGAAATGTAAACACAAATATAGAGTTTCAGATGTGCAACCAGAAAATTTATATGATGTTGTCTAATGAATGGCTTAGCAAGTGAATAATTCTGTAATCAACATAGAATACAGTGATAATGTGATCCTCGTAAAGTTTAATTGTTCTTAATTTTAATTTAATTGAGAATACTAAGACAAATGAGTGATGTGTGGATATCAATATGCCTCTAACAGATGGTACATGCAACTCCAACAGAGTATATTTTACTGAAAAAAGCAAAACATTGGATGTACTTTATCTTGTAAAACAACATTCTTGAGTGAAATAATCTTGTGTAACTTTCTAGATTGCTTCAGGATGCTGTGAAATGATATTTTGGGTAAAAAGAATCAACTGTTAGAAACAAAATATGGTGTTAAAGACTATACTTATGGTCTGATCAAAGCAGCAGCATCATGACAAAGAAGTTTAATACCATTTTATGAAATAAGTATATGAAAGTATACGTGTTAATTTGTTCTTTTGTGAGCATGTTGATTTCACATTAAATGTTTAAGTTATTAGCTGATGTATGTAATTCTGATTTCACATACATCTAAGTAGATATTATCTAATAATGAAAGATACTTTTCTGTTACAAGTAAATAGCATAAAGTTGTGCATTCAGTATTCATCCATTTGGATGTTAGCTTTGTGAAAAAATATACATGCTGTTTATAGTCTAAACAAAGGTTATCAAGAATTTTAAGTTTATCACTATTATAAATGGTTGTATTAGTGAAAGTAATTCCATATCATTAATGACACTTTTACTCATTGAAATGGACATGTTTTAAAGTGCTCTTTGACATGAAGCAAAAAACAACAAAACCTACAAAATGAATATAAGAAAAGGAACATGTTAACCTGAAGAGCATTAAATATTTCCTTACTTTTAACAGAATATTTCATTAAACAAACAAACTATGGTTTAAGTGCATTAATATTGCTAACAGGTGCCAAGTTAATACCAAGGGTACTAAAGTAATAGAATCCCAGTTTCTTCATCTTTAACTGTAGAAAAGTATAAGAAAAATGGAAAAAGTGGATAAAAAAATATATATTAATATTTATTGCTTTAAAAAATACACATCCTAATTTTGAAATTACCATATGAGACTTAGAGTGTGAAATCACAGGCATTTAATCTTCTTTTGCTATAAACATAAAAGTTGTATCACTCTGCCCAGAACTGCATGAATATTGTAAGAAACAGTAGAAATATCAACTAGAATAGACATAGTTTGAGAGGAGATAATTAAAACTAGCTAAACATGCAAAACACTGTCACATTTCAGATTTAGTATTATTTTCATACTTATGCTGTTTGGAAATAGATCTTATAAGTCATTAGAAAAATAAATTTGTAATGTTCTGTTTTTTTTTTTTTACTTTTATCAAATTCAAAACTATGTTGCTTTGCTTGTTACAGTAAGTAACAGTTTTTAGAAAACTGCTTATATAAATATAACACACTTTTTAAGAATCTTGATAAACATAAATATAGTAACTTACTGTATAGACAACAAGGGACCATTTGGTCTTTGAAGGATATTGTTGTACATTTGATCTTGAGAAAAACAGAGACAATGTTTCTATAACAAATCTGTGCTATTTTTCTTGATAGAAATGAATCTGACCAAAAATGTGAAAACTGCTTTCACAATCCATAATCCCTGCAGCTGACAAATTAGAAGCATCTAGAGTATACATTTCCAAAATTTCTCAGCACAAGAACCTCCCCAAATTGTATGCATCCTGAATAAACCCTCCTAGCCAATGAATCTGTAGCTACTGAGTTCCCTATCAGAAGTATGTCTTTTATGTATTTGTTATAGCTTCCTTGACACTATCCTGCAGCCCTCCAGGGGTTTAGGGACCCAAATTTGAGAATCCCTGATCTAGAGGCACCTCTACTTCATGCGACAGTTGTAGAGCAGTACCACATACAAAATGTAATGATGAACACAGTACAACTATCATATAATATAGTTGATACTGTTTTTGATCAAGTCTTGCTACAGAAAGTAATACAGAGTTGAACTAGTACAGGACCTTGTCTGGATTCACTATATTTTGATTTATAACTTTAGAAAACATTTGTGAGCAAGAGTGAAATGTATGGTATCTGCATACCATAATTACGAAACATTATACTCGTTCTCATCTCACTGAGCCACTTGTTCAAGCAATTTGCTAGGGTTGTATTCTTGAATTGAATTTATACTAAAACAATAAAGACTAAACAGTATCTGAATACTAATAGTTTGACATTAGCTGTTTCACAATGTTAGTAAAATTTGGTATTACATTTAATTGTACTTATCATTTTAAAATGTCTTCATATTTTGACAGTTTGAAAAGTTATTTGTTTTATTGTGTACATTACATTACAAGCTTTATAAAATTTATATTTATATTAAATTATTGTTACTTTTACAGAAACATGTATTGTTAATAGTATAGGAGATGCCTGTAGAACAAATCAAATATTCTTCAGTGTAAGGGAAGGAAGAATGGTAAGTTTAAAGTTGTAGTACTTATAGTTTTTTAAAGTGAAATCTTTGTTTCTGAAAATATTATTGATCTATCGGATAACTTTACTAGGTTATATTATAATATCCAGTATGAATTATATTTATAATATTTATTCATAAACTTAACAGTTTCTGGAAACTTTTTCTTATGAAAAATGTTTTTAGGGATTTCTAATAAAAAATATTTCTATTCAGTCTTAATTTTTCATTTTAAGTAATTAATGCAGAGTGGATAATTACTGTTTCCAGATTAATTATATTATTTTGGTGTAGGTTATTAGTCACTGTAGAAGTGTAATATAAAATGTTAGATCTGACTGAGTTTTACTAATCACACTCAGTTTTCATAAAATCCAGAATGAAAATGACCAAATCAGAAAGTAAAATTTGTTCTCCAAAGTGATAATAATTTCACAATAATTAAATTGTAGATTTTGACAATGAATATGATATATATATAATGTTTATGGATCAGTATGTAAACAAATACTTTTGCACTGTACCT
This sequence comes from Limulus polyphemus, assembly GCF_000517525.1. NCBI lineage: Eukaryota > Metazoa > Arthropoda > Merostomata > Xiphosura > Limulidae > Limulus > Limulus polyphemus. The sequence continues at coordinate 28,270 of NW_013668687.1, forward strand.
CATCACACTTGTCTTCAATCCTTTTCATGAATCTTTTAAGAAAATTCTTTATCCACAACTTCTTCAACAGCCTTCTGCATATTTTTGTCAGTTGCTTTGATGCTTAATCCTTATTCTTTGAGCTACTTGTTTTCTTGTCTTAATTCATCCCGATATTTTTTGTTCATGTCTGCACTCAGTTCTGTCTCATTCTACCAGAACGTTTTTGAATTTCTGGTAAATTTTTGTTTTTGTTCTGCTATTTTTCTGTTCATGCCCCTACATTTCTGTTTTCCACCTATACATATCCAGTCGTTTTCTATATTATTGGTTACATTCTTCTGGTTGTTTTTCTGATGGTTATGGAATTTTCATGACTATGTTGAAAGATCTCCAAAATGTTTTCAGTTTCTTCAGGTGTTTCACTGGTGATGTAATTCTGAGATGAAAGCTGTTTTGTTCTTAAATTTGAGAAGAAATTCTCATTTGTAAATGTTATTTTTAAAAGTTATTTTTAAATCAGAATATATACAAGTGATTGAATATACAAATATATAATATAAAATAATATCCTGAAGCCTTGACATGGACTAATCTATATTTCAGGTTCCACAGTTGACACAACCAAGGGGGCCAGCTATTATTGGAATTGAACCTGGAGTTCAAAACTTACCCAGATGGTAATAGTTTCTAACTCTGAGCTCTGTATTTTTTGTTATCTCAAAAACTGATTAATAATTCTACATTTAGTTACACACATGTGTAAGAAAGATTATAAGAATAAGAGATTGCTTAACCCTTTCCCTCCAGGTATCCTTTACTGCACATGACACAAAGTTTTAGTGTCTTAAATTCAAAATTTTGTTTAACTACTTTTGGTTTATGCTATACAAATTAGAATAGCACAAAATATTAGCGAATAGTCCATATTTTAATAGTATATAAGTTTTAAGTTCTTAATTCTACAAGGCAATATTGAAAAATATCCTGAATTTTCACTAGTGTGACCCACACGACACATTTTTTCTTAGTATGTCATCATCCCTATTTTATCCACTACCCCTTGAAAAAGTATGAAATTAAACTTAAATTACTCTTTATAAAATCGTTATTGCTCGGACAAACCATAATGTTTATAGTGTTCAATTTTGTTTGATTACAGAGCTATCGAATAGAAAATCAGATCCCTCCTGCCACACCCACCTGTCACATGCTCTCTTTCACAATTCATTGATTGTTCTCTCTTATGTTTTATTATATATTACCAATAACCAATTGAATATCAAGTTTTTCATCTATCAAATGACATATTGTATAACATTATGTTCTGAACAATTAGATGTTAATTTCAGTCCGAATACCAACATCGTTTCCATGGGAAAGATAACGATTAGCTCGGATGAACTAGTAATGGCTCTTATGGCATAGTTAGAAAGCCAGAAAAATTTTGAGAGGTAAGAGAATTTGTCTGCATTATGCAAGTTATTAGTCTATATTCTTTGGTGCATTATTTAATTAAATTCAAATTATTAAATGCATTACTGTTTGTACTATAAAAAGTTAGGGTTAACTCTCTTTGAAACCCGACAGCAAGAAATAAGAAGATTGGTTAAGCATTTTATTTTTTGTTTTTTTCATATTTACTATTTATTTATTATTAGAAAAGTAACTAAAATCTAAAAATACGGATCTTTTTAAGTTATTTAAGAATAGAATAGGTAAAATAACTAATAATAATATAATTCAAATGGTTCCTAAAATCTGAAAATATGGATCTTTTTAAGTTATTTAAGAATAGAATGGTAAAATAAGTAATAATAATAATATAATTAAAATGGTTCCTGACGTACGCACGCGAGCAGATCGTAGTAGTTCATGGGTAATGTAGTTCGATAGAAAAACATGACCTGCACATTCTCAGAGTGATTTACAACTTATAATGATGCAGATAGTAGTTAGACACAAATCAAAGGGCAATAAAACAATAAAATTTAATTATAAGTAGATGTATACTGTTACGAACTTAGAGCTACTTAGAATAAATGAATGTAGTTTCATGTTACAATTTGAAGTCATTCTAGAAAGAAAAAAAAGGGTAATTTAGGTTTATTTTGATTTTTTTTGGTGGTTACGAGGTCGGTCAAATTGACCAATCCCGTTTTGAGATAGAGTACAGAAAATAACAGATAAACTATAAAGTTTTACTGAAAAAAACTTTTGAAATGCATTTAGGGGGTTTTAGGGGTTACACAAAGGAAATTTGAGATTTTTGAGATGAGGAAAAGTATTTTTAATTTTAACATAAAAATTACTTTGCACATGGACTATTCAAAACAAATACTCAATATATTCATGGACAAATCTTTATCTTATTTTATTAAAAATACTTCACTTAAAAATATAATTTTTTTGTATATGAAAGACTTGTAATATCAATTGAAAGACTGTCAAATTTCATGAAGATATACCCACTATATTGAGATTTATAAATATTAAATCTATAAAGATTTTAAATGAGTACAAAATGATCACGTGGTCAGTCAAATTAACCGAGCCTGAATTGAAAGAGTTAAGCATTTGTTATTATAATCATTTAGCCCCCCCTTTGTTTGCATCATATGTTTTGTGTATCATATAAAAATGATGTTACATGGACCTTCTTAAATTTTCTGGTGCTGTTTTGTGTTGTAATAGCTATCACATTATCACTGTAGGAACTACTGTGTTCACTAAACTTTTGCTGCATGAATTTTATGATTGATGAAAAAATAAAAAGCTTTCAAGGAGTATTATAAGTATTTTACATAGTTGAAAAACAACAACAATTAATACAAAAATGTTTTAACTATTAACCAGATATATCAGTTTCAAATTTTAGTTCATGTTTCCCTCAAGCATTGGCCTGTGACCTGGTGGTTAGGATGCTCGACTTGCAATCTAAGGGTTGTGGGTTCGAGGGTGTTATAATGTGATGGTCAATCCCACTATTCATTGGTAAAAGAGTAGCCCAAAAGTTAGCAGTGAGCAGTATTAACTAGCTGCCTTCCCTCTAGTGTGGCGGACTTACAACGCTAGAAACCGGGTTTCGATACCCATGGTGGGCAGAGCACAGATAGCCCATTGTGTAACTTTGTGCATAATTACAAATAATAAACCAAATAAACCCTCTAGTGTGATATTGCTAAATTAGGAAAAGCTAGTGCAGATAGCTATCTTGCAGCTTTGCACCAAATTCAAACCAAACCAAACACTACCTTATTTTTTGCTTTTGTATGAGTATTTCATTTCTCAGAGAATCACTACCTACCCCACAAATAAAATTTTTTTTGGAGGAGGGAGTAGCACTCATGGCCTAGTGGTTAATGTGCCAGATTGTAAATATGAAGATCTGTGGTTCTTCTCCTTTTCATGGTTTCAGCAATTTTGAAGTGTTAAGAAAGCCACTCCTAGCATCTTTTATTTTGAAATATTTTCTATTTGAGAAAAAAATTAATCAAACTAAAAAAATTAATATGAATATAATCAAGTTTCATCTTTTAGAAAAAAAATTATTAAGTTCAAAATTATGAGCAATTTCTCTATATTTCTCAAAAAGCTGTGACCTGTTTGACCATAGACATTTTTAAAAACATTACACTGCTGCACTGTCTAATACTAAAAAAATTTAGGCTGCTTTCCTTAAAATTTGTCACAACATTAAATTGTCAGGGAAAAAAAAAATTAAATTTTTACCTGCTTAAGTTTCACAGTCACAAATTAAAACTAAAATATTACAACTTCCGCCAGTTAAAAACTCTAACACTGAATACAACATGCTATCAATATTGTCATAGCTTTCTAGTTTAATTTAGTATATAAAATTCATACTTGTGGGGCAAAATATGCATGGACTAGCAAACTTGTGGGCCTATGGCCCACATTTACAGGGCCTCAATAATGCAAATGTAATGCTTGAGCTACTTTTTTTTGCACTTTTTCAGTTTAATGATCATTGCTTTATAACGAAATTTTAATTTCTTTAACTAAGTTATGAACGGTAATTAGTAGGCCTATTTATTTAGGTACTCTAATGTAAATCAGTGCCAAATTTGTGGTCTGCTTTCAAGGAATACTCATAGAAGTGTTTTTGCAAGGGGTTTGGTGAAAAGTTTTACTTTGTGTAAACCTTGTGGTTGAGAGGATTCATTTGGCACCATTTAGAAATTGGTGAGTATAGAAATTAAGAGAAGAGGTTTTGAGAAATCCCCAGGTTCTCCAAAGGGTGGGGTGAAAATATTTACTTTTCTGAAAACCTCTGGGCTGAGACAATGTATTTGGGACCATTTAGAAGTCAGTGCATCCAGCAGTTTAAGAAAAGTTACGTGACACACAGACACTGAAGCTTATATAGATGATGAATTCCAGTTTATCTTGTTCTGTTTGAAACTTGGATAAAATAATATACTTTTTCACAAATTTGCTACTTTGATAAAACACGATCATAATTTTCTATTACACTAATGCAGCTATCCTTTAACTTGGCTAGAAACTGTTTAACACAAAAAACACTTTCTGCCACTGACAAATTTAACTAACTCTTTAATAATTATAATGTACTTAGAATATATTGTTGCATTTTTGTCTACATCTTTCCTGAATCTTTGAAACTTCACATTCCCATTAGATTGCATTGAGTATATAACTCTGTAGCCAAATATACAAATATCTAAATATTTAAAAGCATAGTTCATAATGCTGTTTTAATGCAATTGTTGTTGAAATTATGGCTTTTCATTAGATTGAAAACAACTAAATATGAAAATTTAGTTTCAACAAATCTGTACAAAAATCTTTCCCATTCTGAAAATAAGATATTTACATAGGCTTATTTGTAAATATTAATTGAAAACTAAGGTATTACTTTCATTTTGTTCACATTTTATCTTTTGTATCTAAATATTTCAATTTACAATTCATGTAATTTTCAATGTTTTTTGAAAATGTTAAATGCTTATTTATTATGTAGATTTATAGTGGTTATTCATAAATGAATGACACTAATGAGTACTACAGTTTACAGCCAAAGCTGTAATGCTGAATTTTACTTAAAATTAGAACTTGTGAAATAATAAAAATCATCCACTCCTGGAGTAAAGTTTTTATTTTAATATTTTAAGCAAGTATATCAACTGTAGATCTCACTCCTTAGAGCAAAAGTCCAAAAAAGCTCAAGTGCTTTACATTTAAAGATAAAGTTTTCTCTGCATGAACCTTAGTAATGCTTTTAGATTGGGCCTAAATAATCCCACACATTTTTTTGCCTTTACATTTCATTACCATAACATGTTTATGATCCAAGTCGATCAAACAGATGCTTTCAGTAATAATCACTGTTGCATTCAATCTTCTACCATGACTAAGATCATCAACCAATAGATTGTTTCACTACAGAAATACTGTGGTTGATGTAAAAACAGCAAATTTCATTCCTTTCTGTAATGTAGACAACTGTCTTACAACCATAATAAATGTACTGTTGCAAATAACCTTACATTTACAAATATGCAACCACAAATTCAGAAAATAAATTTGTACCAACCCAAATCATTTTTGAAGTAATCATTTAGGCTGGCAACTGGTTCTTTACAAAAATCACTTCTTCCATTATTACAAAAAAAGAAAAGAAATCACATTTTGTACTTTGGAGCTTTGGGTGTATTAGAAGAGTAACGTTCATTGATTATAGAAGTCCAAGATTTGGCAGTGGGTGCTCTTGACCAGCTGTCTTTCCTCTAGTCTCTCTATTCAAAGTTAGGATGGCTGGTGCAGATAACCTTGTGTAGCCTTGTGCAAATATACAAAAGCAATTTTTGGATATGATATACTGATTGTTTCTTTTCCTAAAACATGCAGATTATGCTTGATAGCATTGTATAGGTCAACAGTTGAAAATGTTACATGATAATGACTATTACAAAAAATCTCTTCCGTACTTAGCTATAAAATCATGCTTTGATTTATCATTTTTCTTTCCTTATCAGAGGTTAGTCTTTTGGTCTCAACTATCTGAACCAATGGGCTTATTTATCTGTCACTTTTGAAATAAGATTATATAGAGAATTATAGAGAAATTTTTATAGCATACTAGACCACTGTGACCCGTTGGGTCAACCACTATTCAGAGGTTATGAAGAATTCAAGCTAATTTCAATATTGCACCAAAATGAAGGTTTATTGTGAGATAATTTAATTAAATATTTTAATCTATTTGTGTTATTCATAATTCAAGAAAACATATTGGATTGTTGATCGGGAGTAAAAGGAAAGACCATTTCATTTTTCCAAAAAGTGAAGTAAGAAGTTTCGTAAAGAGCGCGAACGGTAGTGTAAATGATTTTTTGACTGAGCAAAT
>NW_013668687.1:35166-46925 GCF_000517525.1 Limulus polyphemus
CTTCTCAACTTGTATTTTTATTTTATTACCTCATCTCCATAGTTACTATTTGCAAATAGTAAATAATATTGTAGGTCCATTTTATTGTTATTCTTTCTACACACCATTATAACACATTTTCATCTCATCATTTAATTTCTGTTGTACATATATTGTTGTATAGAAGATATTTTAAAGTGATTCATCAGGTGGGAAACAAAGTTTTATAATAATGGAATGTACGAAAAGTGACCCGAAAAATGGCACTAACTCTGTAATCCGTGGCCCGATTTTAACGAAACTTGTTTTATCCTGTTTCTATTCTCATTTAATTACAAATATGGCGATATTTTGTGCCATTTTTGCTTTATTTAATTACAGACAAGCACACAAACAAACAAACAATTTCATAGTTTTAGTAGTATATAGATTTGTAAAAGAACAAAACTTGATGGTTGAAAAAGAAATTCAATCTCCTTAATAAGTAGTGGAGCAGTTGATAGTAACATGACACAGAAAGTACATAGGAGTGACTAAAAGAGTTAAAATTCTGCTTATTTATACCTCCCAAGCATTTATTATAAGCCATATTTGAAAAGTGCAGTCCAAATTATTGAAAGATTACTAGTTAATATATTGTTTATCATTACCCAGGAAGAAGTATATAAAGGTCTGACAACTATTTCAAATGATATATTCCAACCATTAATCTACATTTTTACCCTTCTTTTGTGCAGGCCAGCAGAAATGCAAGTCATAGAAGAAAGAATTAGACATATTCCTAATTCTTTCAATGAAAGAGAACCATACTATGTTTCCAGTAAGTGATTTAGATTATTATAACTTTTTTTTAACATTGCTTTTAAGTGAAAAACAAAACTATTAAATTATTAAAAAAGTAGGATATTGTTAAAATAGTTTGGTTACTAAATTGCTTTATACTCTTGTCAAAGAACATGTTTATAATGATGATTATATCAGGGTCTATACAATAAGGGAAAAATGCCTAAAGTCGGGAAAAAGTCATGGAAATTTTTTGTTTTTTTTTTTTTTTTTTTTTTTTGGCCAGTAGTCACTAATAGAAATGTATTGGCTAGCTACTATGTCTAGTATATAACCTCAGTAATTCATTTAAAGTAGTTAATGTGGTTGTTCTGTGCATAATTTCCTTTATATATATATATAATGTAAAAAATCAGGAAATTTATTTTTAAAAGTTCTGTATACAGTCTGCATAGGCTATCTTAATACATTAAGAAACTGTTATATATACTTTGTTGCATGAGCAGTTTAGATTTTAGAAAAAATATGATTGCAATCTGACAAAAAATACATCTAAAAAAAGTTAAAAATTAATCTGTAGACCTCTAAAGCAAAAGTATTTGTTTATTTGGGGTAATATGAGAAACATCTAAAATATAAGATACAGTTGTGATTTTGTTTTGTAGTTTGCAATTCAGTCAACTTTAGTACTGCCACTATAAGTTTAAGTAAGGTCATTAAGTTTTTATTTTAATAGTAAAGTGTATCAATGAATATTTTAATTATATCATTAAAAATGCAATGTAATGTTGTTTCATTCTGATAAAATTATTTCTATGTCTAATATGTATAGAAATGCCTTTTTCCTATTATAGTTATCACATACTAAAATTGCACTCAGTTTTGGCAATTTTTTTTTAAATCCTGCCTTTCTGCATAACATTAGGAAAAATATATTTATCCTTGAAGCTAAAAGTTATAAATGTTTGTGTTGAAAAAGATTGAAGTTAGGAGGAAAACATTAAAATGATGTTTGGTGTTTATCAGAGATCAGTAGTAAGTTATAAGATGTTTATGTGTGACTTTTGATATTAAAAAATATAAAACAAAACTTTTTGACTTGAAAATCATTTTGTGTTGAATTTTTAACATATTGTTTGAACTTTATTTACCAATAAATGTGAAGGATTCATAATGATGCATATTTTTTCTGTGGGTTTAATTATTGTGTATTAAAAGATTGATCAAACAATCCATAATATTATTTTGCTGTTGATGTTTTAGGTTTAGTTTATATGTATAAACTTTTCATGCTCTCTTTCCCTGCTCTCAGCTGGCTTGGAACCTCAGCCTTTTGTAGTTGGTGAAGCAAAAGGGCAGGTAGTTTATTACTACAAACCCTTAACTGGAAGCTATGTGAGTTGTCCTTCCTTCCCTTTCCTTTGCATGTCTCCTAGTAATTAAAACCTTTTCCAGCTTCTTTCGCTACTAAGATCATGGTAGAGCAATAGAATGATACAATGTAATACTTAGAATGTTTATGCATCATTCAGCATGTATGTAGTTAAGTTTATAATACTTAACTCAAAGTTTTGACATTCAATAGATATTAATGTAGCATTAATTCAGAATTCTTTCTTTCATTGAGAATGGATAAACATGGACAATAAGTCACTCAGAATTATCTGTAGTGGAACTTTGTACTGACCAGTGATAAATTGTGAGTTCAGCAAATGTGATGCTTCAAGTGTAATTTAATCCTTCTTCCCAGATGTTTACCCTTAGTATTGTTAAAGAAGTAAACTATCCAGAACAATCACTCTCATTGGCTGCCATAATGTTGGTGACATTAGTGACACATAATGGTGTAGGTTCAAGATCTGTGTTTAAAAACAATTTGGACAGTGAGTGCAAGGTGATTTTCTAGTTAAGATTAGATTTATTTTTTTCATTTTACAATTTTTCAAATTTTATTTGTATAATCTCTAGAACCTTCAAAATGAATATCAAATGTTTTTTTTTCTTTAAAACTTTATATTTTATCTGTTATTTTCTGTACCATAATATTATACAGACTAGGTACATTTGACTGGCTCTGGAACCACCAAAAAAAATTATGGAATAATCCTAAATTACCTTTTTTCTTCCTAGAATGCTTGCAGATTGTAAGATAATATCAAAATTATTTATCCTTAACAGCTTAAGGCTTGTAACATTTTACATCTATTTTTATTTAATTTTGTTATTTTATTGCTCGTTGAACCTTGCCTAACATCTATTCCCATGGTTAAAGTTCTACTGCACATGATAAAAACATAGCTCAAGACATGGTATTGAATTACAAACAAGTGTCACATGATATGGACAAATGAAAATTGGAAATTTATTTAAATATTTCCTTTTCATTTTATGGAATTAGAACTCAAATTGTATTAAAGTTTAATTTATTAACTACATTTTGATAGTTTATTGATATGTAATAATATTAAAGTAGTTTAATTTAATTTTGAATGTAACTTTATAAAAAAAGTCATGACATGCACACTTTGACCTACCTGAATCTAGAGGGTTAACCCTTGCCTTGACAACATAACACTTGTGCATTCTAGTAAAAATAAACTGATAGTCACTGACCCAGGTCTTGTGCCTTTATAATTGTTGCAGCTTATGGTGGCAAAAATGTTTCTCTTTCCTGATTTCCATCAACTTCTCATTGGGACAAAATTTTTACTGCTCTTCGGTATTGTTTACAGCAGTTTCTTTTTCACCTCTTGAACCTACACCTCAAAGTAGGGCCAGAATCGCATTGACACACTTACATGCCTTACTGAGTATTCTTGATGATCTACTTCTTTGTTATTGTTGACATATGTCAGAAGAGGGTTTATAATTATTTGAAAATAAATTATCAAAAAAATGTCAGTATATAAGTATATAGAAAATATGATGATAATTAAAGATTCTTTTGTATGTAGCATATCAATAGAAAGAAAATGGCTTTCAAAAACTTAAAGTGTTTAAAAAATGACTTATTTATAGATTATGAAAAATTCAATGAAAAACTCAAATAAAATAATTTAGTTGAAAACACAAAGAAACTTGTAAATTTTTTGATTTATGGTGCTTAAGTAAAAGTTTAGAATATTTCTAACAGGAGATGTTGGCTATCATTAATGTTCTCTATATTGTCATTATTGGTCTAGTCATAACTTTCATAATTCATAGTAGAATTTCTTAAATATTTACTGAAATAGATTTTTAGTTAAAGTACGTAGAATCCTTAAAAAATGCGTGTTTTGGAAAATTCAGAACTTCTGATGTAGTGTCATTTTTCAGTTTTGTTGGCTATTTCCTCTTTTAAGTTACTATAATCATCAATACAGTCAATATTAGTAGTCAACATCTAATTAGTTGTGTATAGACATTAGCAGTTTATAAAAAGGTAAATAAAGCACTTAAAAGAAAATATTTTTTTAATTCTTAGTTGATGACACTGCCCATTAACAGTTTATTACAAAAAGGATACTTGAGTTATTTTGTATTTTAGATATTTATTTATACAAGTATATTATGGTATTCACATGAACAGTGTACTGTTGTTATTAATATCTTCTGCAATCACACTTAATGCATAAATTTTTTTTTGCATTAAAGTGTTTTTTTTTGAAATTCTGAAACAAAAACACTCCCCTTGAAATACCTTTGCCTGAAATTATTTTTGCTATTGCATTGATATAGTGCAGTAACTTATAAGGAATCTTAGTTTATTCTGATATTCCAAAACATTAAGATATAGAATGCATGTCTGTTGCTACTAAGCTAAAATGAGAAATGAAGCTGGTGAGGGTTTGGTGTGTGTTTTACTTGTAGTTTTGCGTGCTTTTTAATGTACAAATATATTGTGTGATTTCTTTATGAGCTTTCTCTGTTTGGAATCCTTATATTTGAATTCTTTTCAAGCAGAGCTTTAACCAACATTGAAAAAATTACAAAATGCTAACTTTCACTTTTCAGTCTCTCTGCACTATTCTTTCATTCTCCTTTTAGTGACCAATGTCCACAATGAAATGTTCAATATCTAATGTCCTCTCTGAAACATTTAGTGACTAAAGTTCACACTGAAACATTTAGTGGCCACTGTTCACTCTGAAACATTTAATGGCCAGTGTCCTTTCTTAAACATTTAGTGACACAGGTAGTGAGTGTCTCTATTTTTGTAATGCTACATTCCAACAATGACTTTTATATTATGCTGCTTAGCAAAAAAAGTATGTCCTGATATTGTTGTTAGTCTACATACTGAAAGTAGACTTTAATGAAACATTTACTGATCAAAGTTTGCATTTCTCTGAAACATTTAGTGACCAAAGCCTGCCCTGAAACATTCAATGGTCAATGTCCACTGTGGAATAGTTAATGATGAATGTCATTTCTGAAATGTTTAATGTCCACTCAGAAAGATCTAGTGACCAAAGTTCATCTTGTAACATTTACCCATTCTGAAATGTTTAGTGACCAAAGTCAACCCTGAAAATTTTAGTGAACAAAGTTCACTTCGACATATTTAGTGACCAATGCTCACTCTAGTATATTTTGTGACCAGTGTCCTCTTTGAAACAGTTAATGACCAAAGCTCAACCTGAAACATTTTGCAACAAACACTCACTCTAAAAAAAATGTTTCTTTTTGTGAGGGAATTTCAGGAAAACAACAGGATTCCTCCATTGACTGATTGAAATAAATATTTTGAAGAAAGGAGCATAAATGGAAAAATATACAATGAGATGAACATGTTTCAGTGTATATTTGTTGTTGTTTGATTTATTTGTATTTTTGTATTTTTTTGTCCTATCGGTATTGTATATATGCATAATTTTATTTTACCAGGTTGAATAAATTTAATTTACTATCTCCCCTTTGACACTTCTTATAGAAATCATAACTTTCAAAAAGCAATCATGTTTTTTCTTGCACTCACTAAAATGACAAAGGTTGGTAACATCTAGCTGAAAAAAATCCCTTAGAGAATCTGAGCACTCTGTTGTCCTGGAAGCACCCATTGGATCGAAACCCAAACATTTTTACCAACAATACATTGTACTTAGTCATCTTTACTTAAAAACAAGTGCAATTCAAATTTCTTTATTGAAATAACACATGAAATGACAAAAGATGGTCATAAACAATTATATAGCATATACTCCATAATCAAAGATAGTGGGTTCACTGCACATTTTTATTTATTTATCACTATCTTTTAGGAAAATTGCTGTTTAATTCTTTCAATGAGCATCTGCTAGTTCACTTGTATAATAAGCATGTTATTGCTGCAATTTCCAGTTACACAACTTTTAGTATGCAATTAATTTACAATTTGTTTCAAACTTGAATGTAGTACACTTGTAAAATTTTATAAAAATCATGTGAAAAAACCTGACTGTTTACAAAAGTATTGAGAGTAGTTATCTTGTCGTTAGAAAGTTTTTCAAACGTTTTCAGTGATATAGCAAGTGTTTATTAGTACATGTGAAGTTCAATAATTTGCCAGTAGAAAAAAATGTGCTACAGGTAAGTAGTAGTAGTAGTACCCCTGGTGTTAAAGTATACATTTTGTGTTAGTGGTGTCATGTTTGAATATTGTGTATAAACATTTGATGGCATGTATAAAAATAATGTATGTTTGAGAAGGTGATGTTTTCATCACTGAGTGGAATATGTTCTGAAATACATCTTTGAATTAAATAGCTAAGTATGACATTAAATACTGTTAACAGTTTTTACAGTCAAAACTTGGGCATCCAAGTAGTCAAGATGAAATAGCAGTCACTCCACAGAATTCTGATGATGTCACTCTTGTTTTTGAATCAAGATTTGAAAGTGGAAATCTAGAAAAAGCTATACAGCTGTAAGTAATTTGCTAAATTCAGTTTGCCTCTCTTTAGATATCTCTGAGGAAAGTTGCTATCATTATATCCAAATGTTAGAAGATAAAACAGAAAACACGTTTTTTGTCTTCTGATGAGATTTCCATTATAAATTCTTAATACAGTTGGTGATACTGCAATAACTTATGAAATGTAAAGAAATATGTGCAGGAAGTGTAAAACTGATATACCTTCCTACCACTAACTATTTAATATATAGGTTTAATGGACAAGAAATTGATAATCATTATTGTATGAAGTCTTGTAGAATACCCAAAAGTGAAGAAACACGTGTATCTTTAGGTTGTGGTTTGTACATTAGTATGGATATTCACCAGGATATTTTAGTTAATAGGTTAAGTTTAAATACCTCATCAGAAGAACCTAGAGAACAATTTTGATCAGTTGCTAATTGTTTCATAGAAAAGTGTGGTTTTTGAGAAGCTGTTAGAGTCTTTACAGAAATTATTTTAAAATTTTGAGAATTTTTAAAAAATAAGCTCAGTTTGTAATTCCATTATACCAAGTATTATTTGTGAAAAAAATAGAGGTTGAGTGTGTTGTATTAAAATTATCTTGGAGTCTCACCATGTTGTTACTGTCCGTGTTGCCATGTTCTGTCATGCTCTATATGACTACCATGCTCCTTGACAAGAACTTCATAGATTAGTTTCCATTACAAAATGTTACATTATAAGTTTGTTATGTCCAAAGCCCACCACTCATTTCTGCTGGCTTTCTGTAATCGATCTAATGTATGAAGGGAACAATTTCCTAGCACCTGTTTCAACAGTCTGAACATGTAAAAATCCATAGGCACTGCGTCTGACAGCTTGACTGGTACGTTTTCATATGGAATAACATGAATACCTTTTTTTATTCTTCAGCTCTTTGAGGTATGTGATAGTTGAATGGGTATGTCATGGAAACAACATTTGTCACTTTTCCAAACAGAAAGTGTTCCTGGATTCTCTCCTGTTATAAGATGCTGCTTTGCTTAACAAGGTTGGGTACGACTTATTGAAGGTTCTTTTTCTGTATGGTCCTGTTTCCAGAAGTTAATTAATGTTCCTTTGTTTTCTAGTGCCATTAGGTACAAGCGATATCTTATACTAAATCTGGTCTGAACAATCTTTATGAATATTGTACACACACCATCCCTAAATTTTTGTGGCATTACATTACCTAGGAAATGCTAAAAAAAATGTAACAGTGATGTTTCACCACAAATTTATATCTGCTATAGTTATCTTGTGAATTGCTGATATGCATATTAAAAATGGTTTTAGTACAAGATACTCAACCCTGAATACGATCATTTTGAAAAATTAATGAAACAGAGTAGGAACAGTATATTAATGGAATACTACAAGTTTGTAATGTAATTTAAGAACTTTATTTGCTATGTAGTTATATTTTATTTGCAATATCTTATCAGGAGACAAAACATCATCATAGAAAAACGTTGGAATTATGTTTCATAAGTGCTTTTGATATATCATTGTCAAAAAAGAATAAAAGTCATTATCTCAACACTTGTTATGATTGAAAAAAGAATGGAGTGATTTGTGTTTCAAACATTTTTTTATACATTCAAGTATATGTAATGAAATAAATTGAATTAAGTGTCAGTATGATTTTTGCTTTCTCTTTTCTAAGTGGATATTTCTGTTTAAACTTTTTTTTTCTTTTGGAACTAGCTTTCAACCTGCTTTAGGAGTTATTTAAGGCTTAATGAACAACACAAATGTACAGTTCTGAAAGTTTAAGAATATAATGTATTATGAGACAAATGTTGATATTGTTGGAAGGATACAATTGTTATAAAAGTAATAGTATTCTTAATTAATATAGACAATACATATGTCAAGAAGGATCTGAGAAAATAATGAAATACCTAGTATATACAAGGTATAAATAAAATTTAGCTATAATATAGTAACTGAAGTTTAATTGTGGTTTAATAATTTAAAATTAACAATGCAATATAAGCTCATTTTATAATGCTATTTTACAATACAATTACTTCTTTTCACAGTTACAGCTATTTTTGATTTGACTGCCCTTTAGTGCACAAATTTTTGTGTTAACCACTAGCCTTGAAACTCCCATGTAATTTCATGTGTATACCATGTGGTTCAGTTGCATTTAAGCATGTAAATTATCACTCCTCCACCGATAGGAGTGTGACAAACCCTCCTATTATAGCTAACTCCCTCTATGCATTTGAACACAATCTTCACTTTTTGATTTATCATGACAGTTTTAAGACCTAGTGCTGGATTTTAAACATTTTTTTTCTCTAGTGCATTTTGAACATATTCAAAGTATTGTTTATAATCCATTATCGAGTTTTACTGATCAATACTGCAGAGGCTCATGCCTTTGCATATCACTGTTCAGAAAACCCTCTCCCTCCCACCTTATCCCCTGTCTCAGTTCCTTTCCCCCTCATTATCCTGTTTCCTGCCAGCATCTCACAGAAGCAGTTCAAGGCCTATGCTTCCAGGATTATAATCCCAATTTTGTCGTTCCCAAGAAGACTGGATATTGGCATCCTGTTTTTGATGTCTTCTGTCTGAATCACTTCCTCGACGTGCCTTAGTTCACCATGAAATCCTACCTGTCTCTCAGATGGGCCTTTCTTCCAGAGCTTTGGTGGACAAGATTCTGTGTGTTCAATGCTTATCTTCACATCCCTAGTGCATGGGCTTCACGTCATTATCTGCATTTTGTCTACAAGGATCACATTTATCAATTCTGAGCTCTTTCTGTTAAGTGGTGTGCTCATTTACCTGATTTCTACATTTTTGAGAGCTCTCTCTCCATCTTTTTATGGATGTTTGGCTTCTTCTAACTCCATCCTTTGCAGAGTCTTCCACATTCACCCAACTTCTCATTTGAGAAGCTGCTTGGGTGGGTTTGGTTATCTAGATGGAGAAGTCCATTGTTCACTCCACCCAATATTTTGTTCTTCTAAAGGTGTTTTTTTTCAACTCACATCTCAGTCAGACACAGCCCCTTCTTCTCTTCATCTGCAATCCATGGAGTTTTTAGTTCAGAGGGCACTATCAGGACCTTCTCTCCCTGCATGAGAGGTTCTGTCTCTTTTGGGGATTTGAGCATCACTAGAGGCTCTTATCCTTCTTTGCCATGACCACATGTGTTCCTTGCAATGGGTACTACAAGATTAATGACACCTCATCATGGACCCTTTGGATTTACAGATATCCCTTTCTGCTTCCCTTCTGTCTGACTTCTCTTGGTGGTTAGACAGGGACAACACAACAGTGGAGGTCCCTATTTCTCTTCCCTGTCCAAACATCCACATCTTCACAAATGACTCATTGTCAAAGTGAAGTGCATGCTGCAATACACAGGAGATCTCAGTCTGTCAGTGTCAGGAGTTAGGTATCTGCATCAACCTTTTGGAACTACTTGCTGTTCGTTGGGTGATGATTCAAGTTCTGTTGTCTCTGCAGGAACTGACAGTTATGATTCATTCTTACACCTCAACGGTTGTCTCTTACATCATCTGTAAAAGGGGCAATCGATCTTGTTTCTTATGTACCAGCACTTTGAAGCTCCTCTTCTGGACTCACAGCCACCAAATTTGTTTGCTGGCTTGTCACACACTGGGTGCTCTCAATTTTGTTGTGGTTCATCTGTCCTGTCTCGACAAGGTTCTACCCACAGATTGGTTTCTTCAAGAACTACCTCCATTACTTCTCCCTACCAGTCACTCCTCTGGCAAACTCACTCAAGGGTGCTTCATCCCTCTGTTCCCACACTCCAGCTTCATGTGTGGTTTTGTCTGGTCTCTTGTGAAGACTTCGAGACTGTCCACAAGTGTAATGTCCCTGTTCTCTCACTCTGTTTCTCATCCATGTCTGTGTATCAACGTGAGCACAGAATATACCGTCAATAGTCTATCCAGCATGAATTCTCCCCTTCCTCACCTGTTGTTTGACATGGGTCTGTCCGTTTCAAATATTGCAGGTTTTAAGGTGGCCCCCGTCATCTACCTTTCATTATTCCCATTTTAGCCATGTGTTTTCCCCTCCAGTAATTTTCCTTTTATTTTAATCTGTGTGTCTCCATTGTCCTCCTCATACAACTCAATTGCCGGACTGGAATCTAAATGTTGTTCTCCATGTCCTTTCCTCTCCCTCCTTAAAACCACTAGCCTCATGTTCTTTTTGTCACCTTTCCTTGAAAATGTATTTCCTTCTCCTTTTGGCTTGCAGACATTACCAGTTATCAATATTCACAGCATTTTGTACCACAAGACCTATTTTCCTTTTATACCGTGACCATTCCTTCCTTCCTAAAACTTCTTGTGCCTTCTAAGGAGATTTTGCCTTCACCCCTTTTTATCTTCCTTCCATATCCCAATTTTCCTTTCACTCTGATCTAGACTGTCTCCTGTGTCTGATCCATGCTTTACAGTGTTACGTGTTATGCACAGCACCCTTCTTTGCTCTCATTCTTTTTCTTCTGAATCTTGCCACTTGTTTTGTATTTTCTCCCAATGTCCTTAGTTAGAGGAAGTTATCCAGGTCAACATGTAGACCACTCCACACACCTTTGTCATACTACTTGCACCATTTTTCCCCTGTAGCCATTTTCCATGTGTCTGTACAACTCTGAGTGGGTATGTTAATTTTGTTTCATTTTTTCTTCAGGGGCCTACTTCACATGTTATGGATCCCACTCTGTGGTGAGTGGTGTCTGTCCAGGTGTACTGTTATCCAAAATCCACACTGTAGGATTTATCACACTCACTGTTGAGATAGGGTGTTCCACAAGTCCTCTTGCAATTTCTTCCTTGCAGTATAATGTGTCATAAATATATTTGTACTGGACCATACCCTCATGGACTAACATGAGTAAAGCAGAAAGAGATTGTTTCTCATCTCAATCATTCCTAAGATTGCCAAAATTGGTAACTGTATGCTTTTCAAAATATGGTTTCATGATCATTCATTATACTTTCTCCTGGACTTTCCAATGCATTTCTTTCCCCTCTTCTTCCAGTGGAGTACAGGAGCCCTTGCAACTTCAAAGCTCCTAGCCACTGGAGTGGTGGATCAT
>NW_013668687.1:47013-78782 GCF_000517525.1 Limulus polyphemus
CAACTTCAAAGCTCCTAGCCACTGGAGTGGTGGATCATGGAGGAATCCCCCTGAGTGTGCACAATTCCACTCAATTGAGAGTGGGGAAGTGCCTTTCTGCCTGTGTAGAAGGCATGAATATCCTTCTGCCTCAGGTTTGATGCTTTATTCAAGATGTTGCTGGTCTGGACAAGTTGTTTCCATCTATTTTGCAGTTTGCCCCTCTGGCTGGGAACTTCTTCCTAACATGAACTGGATGTTACATACCTGATGCCAATTCATTTTGGACTGGAATTGACCCTCCATGTTGCATTTCCAACTTCCTGACATCATCTGGATGTACATTCCCATGGTTTTTTGCTGCAGATTGTGCTGGGTTTAGGTTCTTGGAATGGAGGCTACTCTTCCCTTCTAGTTCCCAGACCTGAGGTGAATGGTTGAAGACTCTCCTCCTACCATGGACTGGTCGAGTTCCTCCCGGTGCCATTGGTCTGGACTGGAGTTGACCTCCTCCTCATGGCCCAATGCACCCTAGCCACTCTACACACATTCCACTTCCTTAGGGATTTGGAATTGTTACCTTGTTCCACTCTTTGATTGCAACACCACACCTGTTGGCTCCTCATGGGCAAAGAACTTACCTGGTTCAGATGTGGTGCGGGTTCCCATGTGTGTGTGTTTCCTTTCGATAGAGAGGGCTCACTACATGGGTATGCTTCAGATGGTTTTGAAGGATGCTCATCTAGGTTATTTACACCAGTCCCTCCACCTGCTCAATGTGAGATTCCAGCTGTAACTGTAAGGGGAGGTAAGTAATCATTTTGAAAGTTAATATTTTCCTTCACTGAAAATATATTTCCAATCAATACTTTCCTTCTCTCACACTTCCCATCCAACCTCCCCACATTTTTTTGCCTAATCTTGAAGTGAAGATTGGGTTCAACTGCACAGAGAGAGTCAGCTGTGATAGGAGGTTTTGTTACACTCCAATTGTTGAAGGACTGTCGCATGCTAATTTGCATGCTTAAACACAGCTGAACCACATGGTATACTGTAGAATTAGGTTGGAGTTTCAAGGCTAGTAGCAAACAAAAATTTGTGCACTAGAGGGCAGTCAGGTCAAGAATAGTTGTAACTGTCAGCGGAGGCAAGTATCTATCAGAAATATATTTTTAATGTAGGAAAATATTAACTTTAGTATTAAATAGCTAAATAAATTAAGGAGTCATTCCAAGTGGGTCTTGTATGTAAGCCAAGGGTTTAACAGAAAGTTTGGTTTATAACAATATCACCACATGTGCCAAAACCCTCTCAGGGTTGTTCTTTTAAACTTTTAAAATTACAACTGTACAATAAAACAGTAATATTGCGAAAACCTGTTTTTAAGCATTTTCATTTGAAACTAATACTATCCACATTATAATAGGATGACTCTTCAAGATTATGTATTTTGATGTTTATCCTAACATCTATTTGAACTTTGTATTCAACAGATCCCAGTTTTGTTATGAGCTTTATCTACGTCCAGATCTTTATAGTGAACGGCACAGCCAGTGGTTTTACTTTTGTGTATCTAATACGAGATCAAACATTACGTATCGCTTCTCAATTGTGAATTTTCGAAAGCCATACAGCTTGTACAGTTGTGGGATGCAGCCTTTACGATACTCAGAAAAAATGGCTGAGTCTCAGGAAGTGGGATGGCATAGAGTAGGCAAAGATATATCATATTTTAAGAATAACTTGATGTGAGTAAAAGTCTAATTTAAATATTAAGTTTTATAGCTAATCAGCAAATTTGGGATGCACCTAGTGATAGAATAATAAAGTTTATGTTACTCATAAACTCTGGCACATTAAAAATTCACAAATAAATTCATAACTGCAAACTTTATAAAACTACTAGTTTACTTCTGAAAAACACAGCATTATATAATTCCCAGAAATTGTGCAATCTGTTAGATACTTTCTTAAATGGGTAATGTTAATGACTTATAAATGCACATAATACTTGTACTTCATTATTACAAAAGTTGACTTAGTAATAGTGGAGTTGTTCACCTATTTATTAGCTATATTTGCTTTTACAATGATTATTCTTTACCATTCACTTTATTTTTATGATAAATAGTTTAGTAAAATTTATGATAATCTTTAATAATGGAATATATGCAGTATACAGACAGATGGTTTTAAAAATGTGTGGAATAAAAACAAAACTTGTTTGGAAGATGTTTATTAGTATACAAAAGTAAACAAAGTTAAACAACATTTTTCTATATTTGTCCTAAAGTATTTCTCTTGTGGATGATATTATAAATGGCAGCAAAAAATCTATACAAATAAAATATAGAAAAAAAACTAGGAAAATTTGTCATGAAATATAATGACAGATATCTTTAGACAAATGTTTAAACTCCAGCATAAAATTAGATAAATTAGGAGTGGGTTTAAGTATTTTTAGAACAGCTCCTGTGATTAAGAAAAGCTTGATAAAAGTTTCATTGATATAAAATCCAGTTAGAATTACACATCAGTTGAAGCTTTAATAGAAAAGATAACTATAACATAAGTATAACATCAATATTTTTCACTTTAATGTAGTTTGACAATATAGAAATAGTTCTTTCTTTACAGCCTTCCTTGGCTATGTATACATATGGAACTAGTTAGAAATGAAGTAATAATGAAGTCTGTTGCATCAACTAGTAACTTATAGATACAGTAGAGTGCTGATTATGGAAACTAACTGGGACCAAGAGAGGTTAAGATAATTGGACGTTATTAAAAAATTGTATTTTGAATACAGCAAATTTATCTTGTATATATATTTTACAATACTTCTCTGCTAGCTATTGATTAGGTTAATCTTTTTTTTAAACTTTTTCACAATGCCCACTTTGTCACACAATGAAAGCACCACTTTTTTGCATTTGGTAGACATTTTCACCCCAACAAAGAACAACTTTGATTTATAGAAAATTAAACACATTTTTAGATTTTAAGGAAACACAAAGCATGTCTGCACTCAATAAGGCAACCTCACAACTGATGGTTCTGCAGTAAGATCTACCCTTTGCTATAAAGTGATCAAAGCATGTTTGGACAGGTTTAACATCTGTATGTTTTTTTACATGTATATACATATTTTTACTTTTCAAAATTTGATCTTTATAATTGGACATCTGGATAACTGGTGTTCTACATTATGCAAATATGAACTGTTTGTCTGCTTACACTTATTGGGAAACTTTGCCTATTATACAAGGTATTTAGCATACTTATTTAAAAATACATTAATAAATGAGATAATTTTCTAGGCAAGTTAATAGTATGTGTAATTAAGCAGGTATTATTTTAATCAAAGCATGAAGAATGATTTTGTGTTATTTACAAAAAATGTTTTTAACTTTGCAATGCTATATCTATATCTATTAGTGTACTTTATGAGTTTTGAATTTCAAACTTAAACATTAAAAGAAGTAATAAAAAGCATGTTTTATGTTTCAAGCATTACAATTATATAGTTTTTTGTAATTTATGTTTTATGATTCCTCAGTTTGCATTGAAATTTTTCAGTAACGGAGATGGAGCTACCATGTACAGCTTGACTTTTTCATTTGAGTTTCCTTATGATTATGATAGAGTCTTCTTTGCATTTTGCTTCCCCTACACATATACTGATCTGATGGTAAGCTGTTTTAAATGTATTTACTGGGATTTTTAAATAAATTATATCAGTTATACAGGTTTCTGTCATTTATACCTTAGAACATGCTTTGTTCTTATTTTCTGATGAAAAAATAGCTAATTTTAATATTCATTACCAAACTATTGTACTTTATTTAACTTATTGAATGCTTTTTAATGGAAAATATACATCTTTAAAATATAAATATCTTGATTGTAGTTTTCATTATTTTTTAGTTTTTTAAACTTCTGTTTATGGTAAAACTACATGTTTTGTTATTTCTTTATAATTTGAATTTTCAAAGTGTGTGTGTATTTTTACTTAAAATTATGTGTCATATGTTATAGGAATATTTGTCAAAGATTGAAAATGAACCAACTAAGAGGACTCTGTGTAAGCAGAGGTTATTGTGTCGGACACTTGCAGGCAACCTTGTACCACTACTTACAGTAACTTCCAGGGCTTCAGACATTGGACCAGTTAAGGTAAAGAATGCAAAATGCTTCAATAAAATATATAAACTTAGTGAAAGTTTTAACAGCTTATTTTGATTTGTCATCATTTTGGAATTTGAGATTGATGTTTTCATTTCCTGTTTTGTATTATGAATTATATGTACCTTGTGTGTCTTTATAAGCACTTAATGATAATGGCCCATTGTCTCTTATTATTTTGCATTCCAAGTTGTATTTTAAAACTTGTATATTTTTGTATAATAGTTTCTTTATAAATTGTTTGTTTTTTAAAAAATAAACCTGAAATTAACACTATTGTAAAAAATCATACATGAATTGATTTAATTGTACATTCTTGTGTTTTCAAACTCTAATGTATGATACTCTTGACGTGATATATATACTTTACTAATACAATAATTTTGATGTCAATAAGTTGAAATTGATATTTCCAGAAAAAAGTTGTCATAATTTCTGCCAGAGTCCATCCTGGGGAGTCCAATTCTAGTTGGATAATGAAAGGACTTCTGGATTTCATCCTTGCAGACTCTTCCAAAGCTGAAGTAAGTATTTGTAGAGTACTCGGTTGTTTATTGAACTTAGCATGTTTTTTTTTCATTCTGTTGCACATTATTATTCATGTATAGATTGAAGAAAATGTTTATTCAGAAGTACTGAATTTGTCTAATATATATCAACTTTAAAGGTTTTGAATAATTTAGTTTCAAAGTGACACTAAATGCTCTGTGATGTATATTACATTTTAACTAGGATGTTAGTCCATGGTGCCAGGTGTGACAAAGTGGTTTACATGCCTATTTTGTGAATGCTAGGGGTTTATGGTTCATATTTTGTTGTTGCATAAATACACTCCCCACTTTATGGTTTTGGGTGTAACATCTTTGTGATAAGATAAGTTATACAACAGGATATTTGTAATTATGACACTAACATGTTACAGGAAATTTAATTTTTATTTCATGTGAACTGTGTAAAATAATTAAGCTTTTCTATTAAAATTATAAATCAACCATTTTTCTCCATACGTTAATGTGATGTATTTTTGTATTTAAACAAAAACTTTGCTCACATGATCATATAGTTATACAGATAGTGTATTAGTTGACTAAGATTTATGTAGTTTAGCTAATGGCTTTTTTTTTTAGCTGCTACGGAAACAACTGATTTTCAAGATTGTTCCAATGCTAAATCCTGATGGAGTAGTTGTCGGAAACTATCGCTGTTCATTAACTGGTCGGGACCTCAATCGTCAATATCAGTCTTCCTTAAAAGAAGCTTTTCCAACTGCTTGGTACCTGAAAAACCTGCTTACTAGGTAGGTGTGACAAATTTTTAGGTTTCATTATGGTGTTATCAGGATGCAAAAATATTATAGTAGTCCAGCTAAACTTAATTTTTGGAAAGTATTTTAAATTTTTTTTTCATTCATTTATTAAATAAATGGATGTTCAAATAAAAATAATATATTGTTCATAGAATAGTGAGTGGATTTTTCATCTACAAGTGAGAAAGTGTATACAACAAATTATTCTTGTTTTGTTTAGACCTACCCAATCGGGTGTATGGGGAATAACTTGGAGCAAAAGCTAAACTTATGAATACTTTTTTGAAAGGAAACTAAATAATAAAATAACTACAAAGTTTTGTTGCTGTGCTTTAGATAAAAGATGTAGATTATAATTAGTCATTCAAGAAGTAGACTATTCATAATACTCAACTATTTTTTCCCAATATAACTTGTATTCTCAGAAATCATATTGGGCTGCACCTATTCTGCAGTTTGAAAGCTCAAATGTTTGAGCCTGCAATATGCTGTTGAATACATACACACACAGCCCTTTCAGCTGTGTGTGCATTACAAAAGTGACAGTCAGCTTCATTATTTGGTTAAGAGTTACCATGTAGTTGGAAGGTGTTGTTGACTGGATTCATTTCTACTCAGTAATTCAATATTAGAAGTGGCTTTGCCTGAATCTTCTGGACTTTAATCTGGACATTTAGCCTATGCACAAAGTACCACTCAGATTGAAAATACCAAATAATGTATCTGAAATATATCTGATTCTGAAACTTCAGTTACTACTCTGGTGTAAAATAGATTTAAATGTCTTTTTTTCCTTAGGATGCAGAGAGATCATGACATATTACTGTTCTGTGACATTCATGGTCATAGCCGCAAGTATAATTCCTTCATCTATGGTTGTGACAGCAAGAAAGAGACAACAGATCAACAGCACGTCTTTCCTTTCCTGATGCAAAAGTGGGCTTCAGACTTGGTAAAGTAGAAGATATGTATTTACCTTAAACTACAAGAAGCTGATATATAATTTTAGATTTCAGATACTATTGTATTTCTAGAAACTAACTTTCATTTTACACTAGTAGTAATATTTTTTTAGTCTTTGATGCTCAGTTTTGTAGGTTTAAAATCTATGTATGAATACTTAATCTCAGACTAAAGTACTCACCTCCCCACAGACTAGTTAGATATCACTTTATTGCTACTGTAGAAAAGTTTTTGAACATGAGTGAAACTATTGAAAGATCCCTCACTCATGCATGTAATAATATACACTCTGCTAGTGTATGTTGTTAAATAACATTAGAAAATATCTCTCCACCTTCTTTCCATTTATAATATGTTTATTTGCCTCATAAAGAATGAACTTATGATTTGGGTGCCTGAAATGGTTCTGGAAGCTAGGATTTCAACTTGCAATCTGCTAGTCACTAGATTAAAATCCATTTCCAAACATACTAGCCCTTTCATCAGTGGGGGCATTATAATATTTGTTCATTAGTAAAGAGTACCCCAAGAGTTAGTAGTGTTTTCCTCATAGTTGCCTTCTTTGTGGTTGGTAGTTCAAAACCAGAAGAGGTGGCAGATAGCTTTAGTAGCTTTGCTATGAAACAAACAAAACAACAAGCTTTTGGGTTACACTGTTCAAAGAGAGTATTGTGCAAGGAAGTTATGTCACTCTTCTGTTAATGTAAAGATATTGTATGATGCTGCTTAACAACATAAATAGCATGATACAAGATAGTATGTGCAGGGGTGAGAGGTACTAGCTAATTAATTTCTGGAGATACGATAATCTATTTGAATTACATTTTCAGGTAGGGAAAATGTTAACTATCATTTTACGTATTTTGAAATATGTATTATTTCAAGTCTGTTTTTGAACAGAGTGAAGTAGTGAATTTTGTTCATAACAATTGGCAGTAACTTTGTATAAAACAGTGTCAGTGAAAATATAATATTCCTTAGTGTTACCTATAATTTTCATAAAAACTTTGACATTTTTATATAGAGGGCAAAATGATAAAGTATTATCTTGTGTGATTTTTTTTTTTTTTTTTCAAAACTTCTGGACACATTTGGTTAAAGGATAAGTATGCTTGAAAATTTATATTATTGTCATCTTCACTGATATCTCTTTACACATGTATTGGTATATACATGTTTCAGTTCAGCTTGTCTTGTTGCTGGTACAAAGTTCAACGAATTAAGGAAGGCACTGCTCGTATTGCCATGTGGAGACTTGGAGTTACGAATAGCTACACCTTGGAGGTATTAGTTTCATGTAGCTATTTCTGTAATAAGGATCTCTTTTGTAGCTCACAGCTGTAAGAAATATTTATTAGCAGACTTTTTTTGTTCATTTTAAAAAGGATAAAATGTCAAATTTTCAACTTGATAAAGTTCATCTTCTCTCTTGAAGCAGAGACATTAAAGAAGAAATCAAATGAACATTCCCCCAAATTGAATGTAGTAAGGAGCAGTTAAAATTAAGTATACCAGATGACTCAGATCATCTGAATTATTTTTTCAGAACTATCAGAATGAATGTATTTTTTTTATTCTTAATTCGTAGATTTGTTCATTTGTCTTTCTTTTTAACTTTTATGAGTTAATTGACAAACCAATATTATTAGTTTTTAGGGCTACCAGTAACTAATTTATTTCTTTGACTCATTGTCTGAGTATCTAATGTGTTTTTCATAGTATGTTGTCCAAGTGTATGCATTTAAAAAACATTTTAATCCTTATTTTTTAATCTCTCATAAACCATTAGTCTTGTACTTGGAATGTGTAATTTAACTAAGAATTTGGACAATTCTCTATATTCATTATTAAGGAACTATTCATATAACAGCATATTCTAATAATGTAATTTAAAAGTAATTATTAGTCTGAAAAATTCATCATCATTATAAGAAAAATATATTTAGAAATTTATTTAGCAATATTATGCACTGAATTTCACCTTAGACTTTGTAGCAAAAATTAATATAAAATAAATAAATTAGAGAATTCAGTATTGTGTATATTTAAAGATAATGTAAATTTAGATTAGCATTTTCTACCGAAAATTCATCAATTAATTATACTCAACAAAAACATAGTCCTCTGTTATTGTTGTAAAAACATTTTAGCTAAAAAAACTTTAAAATAGAATAGAATAGAAACATATCAGTCATGTTACCTCAGTTTTGCAGGATTTTAATATTGAATAAGTTTAAATGTAGTTTATTGTATTTATGAGATATTTTGGTGATGTTATATTAAAATCGAAAAAATTATTTTACATTGTCACTTGTTCTGCTTCTGCTTTGTAGGCTTCAATGGCTGGGTCTTCAAAGGGTAATTTAGCAGGATATCATTTTACAACTTCTGACTATGAAGCTATTGGCCATCATTTCTGTGAAGCTTTATTGGAATACTGTACAATTGATGATGTGAAAGTAGGTGTAGCTTTGGAACTGTATCACTAGAATTAATATATATGTATGTATGTATCTTTATAATACTACTGTCTGTTGTATGCGGGGTGTAGATGGATGTTCACCAAAATTGGTATAGAGGTTTATTAGGTCCATGCAGGGGTACATACAAATTTTCAGTTTTGCAGTTTTTATGGCCATTTTTGTGTTTTTTACCACTACTTCACTCCCTGTAGTTGGATTTTCACCAAATTTATTATGGAGGTTCATTGGGTTCTTGAGGAGATACATACAAATTTTCATTTTTGTAGTTTTTATGGTTGTTTTTAACCACTACTTCACCCCCTGTAGATGGATCTTCACCAAATTTATTATGGAGGCTCATTGGGTCCATGGGAAGATGCATGCAAATTTGAAATTTCACATTTTGTGTTTTACATTTCTTATGAGGGTTTTTGCATTTTTGACAATTACATGTAAGAGAAGCAACTTTTCTTGTCCTAAGATAATCTTTCATTAATCAAGAATTTACATAATTTCCGTCCAGGGGATGGATACTCCAGCTAGTATAAAATAAAACACAACATTTGAAAAAGTTTTTAATTTCTGTTTTATTTCTAGAAGTGTTATGTTAAATGTCTTGATGGAATAGCTTTAATACCACTATTTTCATTACAAGAAGACCCAAAATTATATACTTAAAGGTTCTAGTAGACTACAATATTTATCTCTAATACATTCAATAAAATGCTGGCTGTCATGTAATCAAATGGACTAATTAGGGGATTTCTGAAATGTAGATTCATTCTCATTGTTAATATTTCTGTTTTTCATATATATATATAGCTTTGCAACTATAACATTTTAAAAGATATATCCATTTAACATATTTAGAATTATAGACAAGTTTGCTTTTTACATAAAAATAAGCCTACCAATTCACATTGGTATCCGAATTTCTATAGTAATCACCTAAAACATACTAAATTAATTATTCCAATGAATTTGACCAATGATTGTATTCCTTAGTTTCCAAAAATGAAAAAAGATTAACTGAATTTAAAAGATTCCATATAAGTATCTAATAAATATTATGGGGAGAAGCTTACACCTACTAAAAATAATTTTGAAATAAAATAAACTTAAAAAAGGACTATATTATATTTGTTAATGTATATTGTTTGAATGTTAGTATAAATTTAAAATATGTATGCAGTAGAAAATCAGTGTGGTTGATGAAAATTTGAGAAAGCTACTTAATTACAAAGTTATTGTATCTAAAAGTCCACCTAAAATCTTATATTGAATGTTGACTAACCAAAATAAGAATATTATTGGAGAATGAGAAGGGATATTTGTATGTTATGCATTAAATTGCAAATAATGTAAAGGCTATTTAGGAACAGATGAAGAAATGAAATAATCAACTGAGGAAGTAATTTTTCTATGTGAATAGTTAACTTGATTTTATTTATAAATATTGTATTAACAAAACTAGTTACATAGTCAAAACAGAAGAAATAAGAATGAATATACACAAATCACATATTGGAAATACTGTATTAGATTAGTTTATTATGTGCCAGCTAGCATTTTAATAAATATGTTAAAAAGATATTTGGTAGTTTAGTGGAACCTGTTTTTTTTTTCAGTAATTCTTTTTTTTTCTGTATTATAGCATTAAAAATGAAAGCAAGTGGTTTGAAAATGATTTTATCAAGAAAAAGTATTATGTTGTACACAAAGGATGTATGTCACTAAATACCTAAAGTGGCCCATTGAATCACAAAAAAATATAAATTTGGTAGAAAGGTGGTTTCACCATTTGTGGGTATTGAGTTTCATGAACATGTTATTGACTATCTGTCATAAAGTTGAACAGAAATCACATACATGCCATGTTGATTGTAATGTGTTCTATATTTATGCCTTAACATAGCATATTTAAAGAGAATTACATGACCTGATTTAGAATGATTGTCTTTCAGATACAAAATTAAAACTTGCATGAAATGTTGTGAAGATGTTAGCTTTTTCATTTCCATACTTCCAAAAAATAAAAGCAGTACTTACACACAGAACACATCCTTGCCCTTCCAACACTAAATGAGTAAAATGCAATTGCTCAGTACTTGATGCAGATAACTAAATGACATTACATTCAGTGCTGAGCAGCTTGCTTGAAGCTAAGACTTATATCCCATTAATATCATATAATGCACTGCCAATAGAATCTAATATTTTACTTTCCTGTTTTGAGCCACTGTAGTTGTGATTGTGAATATACCTCAGTGTGTCACTACTTTAGCTGATATATTTTGCTAAATTTGTCAATTATCATGTAACTTTGTTCTGCAACAATTCTAGAAGTAATTAATATATAATGGACTTTGGTTAAAATAAATGCCAGTGACCACCATCAGTGGAACTGTGGCAATGTGAGGATGTAATGTGTGATAAGCAGTCTTATGTCTGTCACACCCAAATTTGATATGGACCATTTAGGCTATTTTTGACAATCATCCATTACAACACGTGAAGAACTAAGTGCAGCCATTTTTGTAATATTTGTTTGCTGTATTTCTCTCACTATAAAACTGGTTGAAAACTATGAGAGAAAAATGTACATTTAAAAATACGTATCAAATTACGGAGTACGTAACAATGTTTATTATTTAATAATTATCTTTATCATCAAAAATTTGTAATAAACACCGAATATTCTATATTGCAGTAATTTTTTTCTTTCATCTGTATTATGTTAAATAGTTTAGCTCAACCTTAATTTTTATACCATTTTGTGTTGTTTCTATTTCAGTTTCAAAACTTAATAACTTGTGCACATATCAAGTTTTACTTTTTGTGGAAGTAAGTTAATGTAATGAAACATAGACAAGCAAAATTTTGTTCAGTTGAGGTTTGGGCCTTTGGTGTTTTCACAGATTCTATTAAGCCTGAGGAAGGGTTGTTTCTTGAAACAAAGCCTGAAAAATTTTGTAACATTGCACTATATCAGTTTTGAACATGCGTCTGAGTTTGTCCAATATTCTGATATCTTTACTGGTAACCAAATAAACTTCTGAAATTATTTTTTACTGCTGATGTGGTCATTTTCTTTCTGTTCTTGATATTAGAATCCAATTTTTCTCCTCATACTCCACAAATCATGGTTCATCCCCACAGTATCCACATCGTCAATAATTATTTGTAGCTAGAAGTCCAGTGTTCTAGTTTAGGGCTCTTCTGTTTGGACTAACCTCTGGTCCTTATGCGACTTGTCGGATGGTAAGAGCATTTGCCCAACATCTTCACACTCCTCATTATATGGATGACTGGCTCCTGCTCGCTTCTTCCTGTTCACAGTCCAGAGACCACAGTCATCTGCTTCTTCAAGAAGCAGCATAGGGGGGGATTCCTGTTAAAGTTGGAGAAGTCCATTCTCACCCCCACTCAATACTTTGGTTAGTTGTGGATTTTCTTCAGTTCCAA
The DNA here is from genome assembly GCF_000517525.1 of Limulus polyphemus. Classification (NCBI taxonomy): domain Eukaryota; kingdom Metazoa; phylum Arthropoda; class Merostomata; order Xiphosura; family Limulidae; genus Limulus; species Limulus polyphemus. Next base: position 59,374 of record NW_013668687.1, read on the forward strand.
CCTAACTCAGGCCCAGCCTTCTCCTCTTTGTCTTCAAGATATGGAGCAAGCAATCCACAAGGCCTTAACCTCACATTCTCTCACAGCTTGAGAGGTTCCATCTCTTATGGGAATGTGGGCTTCCTTGAAAGTTCTCATACCCATGGGTCAATCTCATATGCATTCACTTCAGTGGACACTCCTCAATCAGTAGAACTTTTTGGATTCCTTGGACCACCTTTTTTATCTTTCCTTCCCCAATCAGGGCCAGCCTGACTTGGTGTCTAGACAAGGGGCCAGACCACTGCGGGAGTTCCGCTTTCTCTATCTCATTTAGATTTACATACTTTCATGAACACGTCTTTAGAGGGTTGGGGTGCTTACCTCGAAACTCAGAAGATTTCTGGTCTCTGGTTGGTCAAGGAGTCTTCTCTACATATCAACATTCTCATTTATGGTGATTCGTCAAGCTTTGTCCAACTTTCTTCACCTACTGTGGGGGAGGATGGTTATGGTACACTCCAATAGCTCCACGGTGGTCACTTATATTATCAAGCAAGGGGGTCTCTATGTTTTCAGACCCTGGATCTCCTTTTTCTGTACCCAAAGTCTCCACATGGTTGTCTTAGCTAGCCATGTTCTGGCACCATGAATCTGAATGTGGATCATTTATCTCAACCCAACAAGATTCTCCCCATGGAGTGGTCCATCAATCCACAGGTCTTTTGGTGGGTGTGTTCTCAGCTGAGAACATCTCGTATCAATGCTTTCACCACCTACTGGAACACCAAACTTCCTTTCTTTGGTCTCCCGTTCAACACTTGCTGGCTCTGGGAGTGGATATATTCATTCAAGATTGGAGGGATCATCACATCTATGCTTACCCTCCTATTCTACTCCTCTTTAGAGGTCTATCCATAATACAAATCACTCAATGTCTATTCTTATATGTGGCTTTGTATTGACTCATGCAACCATGGTTCCCTGTGCAACCTCTCCTACCTTTACCTCTGTCTCGGTCTTTACTCTGTCAACTGTGGTTGGACATTATTCATCCAGATGTCACCACACTCTGTCTTCACTTGTGGCTTTTGTCAGGACCATTATCTCAGCCTAGGGACTGACTCCACTTATTGCATCCTTGCTTTCCCAATCCATCTTACCTTCTTCCCTGTCCATTTACCAAAGGCGATGGTCTGCCTTCAGCCTTTAGTCTTTTTGATGTGGCCTCTGTCTCTCCCACCCTTCCATTCTTTGTCTTCCTAATTCTTTAACTGGTTATTTGTCAAAGGCTTGACTACTTTTACCATGTCCAGCTATTGGACATCCTTGTGGAACACCTTTTGTTTCTCTAAGTTTCATAAGTTTTTGTCTTCACTTGTCATTTCACTCTTTTTCCACTCTGTTTGGGTCATGCATCCTCCACATTCCTTCAACTTGCGTGATTGAGATCTCAGTATGGTCCTTTATGTCATTTCTTGTCCTTCCTTTGAACTTTTGTCTGCATGTTCCATGTACCATCTCTCCATCAAGAACTATTTCCTTCTCCTCCTTTCTTGCAGACCACGTTTATGTTCCCCCATCCTCTTGTGTCATTTTATGTCCCGATCAGTCCTTCCTCTCTAAGACTTATGCTGCCCATGGAAGTGGTTTGGCTTTCACACCCATTTCCTTACTTTCCATCTCCCACCTGTATTCCTGTTCTGATCCTGATTGACTTCTTTGTCTGGTTTGCTCCTTACAATGTTATGTGACACATAATGCCTCCTTTTGGGCTTCACATTCCCAACTTTTTATACCCTGAAACCCTTCCATTTCTCCTGACCTTTCCCCTGTCACATGAACTGGTTGGGTTTATCATCTTGTTAGGCTGGTGTAATCGGACTTATCCATGGAAGGTTACTGTCTCAACAACATTTCTTCTATTCAAATTCATCATATCACCATGTCTTTGGCTGCTCATCTTCACTGTCACTTGGAGGAGACTACTCCCAATTCGTTATTCATTATCTGTATGATCTGGCTGCATATTTCTCAGGTGGATATTGTTTTCCTCTTATGACAGTTCTACACACATCTGTTCGCCTTTGATTGGGGTAAGTCTTATCACTTCCTTTCATTTATGCTTTTATTTTCAGCAACCCACATTTTTTACCATTGATAGTGGGATCCCTCTCTGTGGTGGGTGTTGAATGGTTTGCCTCAAACCTGCACTTTTATACTGATTGCACCATAACGCTCACTGTAGAGATGGTGTGTTCTGTAAGACCACTTGTGACATACCCAGTAATATATATATATATATATATATATATATATATATGTGTTTCTAGATATCAGTAACTTTCACTCATGGGGGGACCATCATTCAAAGCATAAGGAGATTTATGCCCATCCCTGCCAACCCTTTGATTGAATAAATTGGGGTCAATCTGCTTTTCAAAATAGGGAATTGCAGACACTAATTGCACTTTCACTGGTGTGATGTTCCTCCAGTCTCACCGCCGCATTCCCTAGTTTTTTCTTCTAGTGGAGCATGGGAGTCCTTACCACTTCTCAGTTGCTGGAGTGGTGGACAATGGAGGCTTCCTCCTGAGTAATTTTAAAAATTAAACTTAACATACATACTCATGGTTATACACATAGTAAGAAGAGAGCAAAGCTGGTTTTCGTCCTTCCATTTCCCCTGGATGTTTTTCCACAGATGGATGGCTGTCTGTTAGAGCAGATCCAGCCTACATGTGATCCTCCTCATTATTCCAGGTTTGAGATAACATTGTCCAGCTCCAATGGTTGTGTGCGGTAGGAGCTCCTCTTCTCATAAATTCTGGTTGCAGGAGATTTTTTCCTTGCTCTTACGGTTCATTTTTGGGGATTTTGTCTGCCTTGTAATACCGGCAACAGGACATTTGTATGCTGTTCGTATGGTTGAGCAAATGTTCCATGTCCTCCTCATAATTCCAGATGCAGGATGTCTCTTCCCTGCATTTACAGTTGAGTAAGTTATGATTTCTACTTGTAATACTGGTTACAGATATCACCCTGTTCTTATGGTTGGGTTGAGGCAACACTGTGACCCTGTAATTCTGGGTTTGGTTTGTTGTACTTTTTGGTTTTGGGAGTTTGTCCAGTTTCAGCCGAAAGCTAACTTCCTCTTCATAATTCCTATTGCTTGATGTTTACTTACAGTTGAGGTTGATAAATATATGTAACACGGTCCACATGCCCTAGCAACTATGTTTATGTTACAATTTTTTTTTAGCCTTTTTGATCCTCAACCTCCTAATGCTGAGGATGAGTTATGGAACCTCGTCTGTCCAGTTGAGGTTGTGTATGGGCATAGCTAGTTTGGTTTATATTTTACTCTGGATGCCCTCTCCAAACAAACTGCACTTGTGCACATCTTTTTCTCTGCTTGTATAGGATTCATTTCCTACTTCAATGACGAAGAGCATACCTGTTTCAGAAGTAGTGCAGTATCCCACGTGTGCTTCATTTTCATCTCGGAGCACACCCACTCATTCTCCACTTGGTTTCAATGTTGTTAGCCTAAGTCAGCCTCTCTACCTTTGCTGTTAAGATTGCATTGGAAGTTAACATTTTCTTACATTGGAAATGTATTTCCAATAGGTACTTACCTTCTTTCACACACTTCCCACCATTCCTTCCCTCTGCCAGTGTTCTTCTTTTAGAGCCTGTCAATTTTTGAAAATGAGGATTGAGCAGGAATAGCAGAGGGAATTAGTTGCATCAATATAGGTGGCATAATACTATTGGTAGAGAGTAGTTACATGATATTTACATGTACAAAAATGACAATAAATTGATGGGGTTTATAGACTGGTGCACTAAGCACTAAAATCTTTTAGCAATGCTATTTGATATCAGAAAATTCTTGATTGTTGGTAACACAACTACCTGTTGTAATAGCATTGCCATTAATTAGTTAATTGTTGATTTTTACATGTTCATAAATAAATGCAACTCAAATGTATAGAATAAAAGTACCAGCTGAGTTGGGCTAGCAGCTTTTAGTCAATATATTCATGCATACAAGCTGAAGCATTGTGTATTGTTTGGAAATCAAATATAATGTCTGTATTAAGATAATAATAAAAATTATTAGCACAAAGATTATATGTCATTAGACTATGTAATCTAACTCATCTTTGGGTTGTAGACCTGGATTAATTATTAAACAGTAAGTTATGAAAGAAAGAGAAAAAGACTTTCTGTGGGTGATGAACTTGTATGTTTTAAGTGAAGTTGTTTATTACAATGTATAGTTTCCTGACTTAAAATATATTTTTATGTGAATGTGTACAAATGTAAATCTCTACACTTTTGGTGTAAGAATGTTAGGCTGTAGTAATAAAGTTGGTGTGATTTGCATGCTAAGGTACATATTGCTGTGATAATATAACTTGTGTAATGTTCTTGAGCATTAATTTGATATGGTTTTATTGATGAATTTTGTTATAAACAATAAGCTAGAAATATACATTATTCAGTTATTTTAAACATTAGTAATGTAAAACATTTTTTCATAAGAGTAGCTTCATCTTATATGGTTGGTTTTATAGTAATGAGATTATTAGCATGTTTGAGTTAATTAGGATTTCCCACTTTTCCATTATAAGAACACGTTTTGCTTGAATATAGGCCAAAAGTTAAAACCATTGTTAAGTAGACTGATCTTCCTAGAAACATGTTTTGTTTAACAGATTAACAATTAACAATGACAAGATGTTGATTTTGTGATGTTTCATTGTCGTAAGTATGAAAATGCTTCATGTTAGTAGGTCTTGTATAGTTGTTTTTTGTGTTCTAGTTGGAATCTTGTGATATTTTTAAAGTTTTGTGTAGTTCATGGCCTTGTATGTGTTAAATACTGTAGAAAAAAAATGTATTGTTTCATATACTGTTAGTTACTTTATTAGTCTTTTTGACATAAGTTATTACATTGATAGCTTGAGAGAAATCATGCTAGTTTGGATTTTATTAATTTATAAAGCTCTAAACAGTGTCAAAGCAGTTGGGTTGGGCATGACTTAGTGGCTAGCATGCCAGCCTTTGAGTCTTAAAAAGAGTCTATAGTTCACATCCCATTGGATTACAAGAATGATGGATAAAATCCCAATATCAAATTAGAGTATTCCAAAAGTTATTGATGGGTGCTGTTGACTAGCGCCTTCCTTCTGGTCTATCAGTTCAAAATTAGGGATTTGTAATGCAAATAACCCTTGTGTTATTTTGTGCAAAAACTTGGAACAAGCAAACAAACAATGTCACAAAAAGCTTGTACTGATTGAAAGGAAGTTGAGATTCTGTTGTTGAGGCAAGAATTTTCACGGTGTTACAAAGCATTTTATGAAATTTTTAGCATGTATCACCACTGTAATGTAAATGCAATTTTATCTTTTATTTGAAATAACAGAATAAAACAAAACTATTGTTTCAGTGATTCCACAGTTTCTATACAAATTTTAGCAATGCCTTGTGAATGTAGATTAGAAATAGGATATTTGCTAAAAACAAACAAACAAATCTAAGTTTAGAATTGATGCTTAAATGACTGTTCTCCCCAAACAGTGATTACTAAACATGTTAATAATAATTGATTATACAATCACCATTACATGAAGTAACATCTAATCACTACTGAAGGTATTTTATACAGAGTAGTAAAATACTTGTTTGTGAAGATTCTACATTCAAAGAAGTAAAATCTTCTTTGTTGAAGTTAATGCTTTTTTTGTACATTAAATTGCAAATTATTTTTGCATGTTAGATTAATAATTAAGGAAGATTATGTTTATAGTCAAACTACATTTTATCTCTGTTTATTTTTATTATTTGTAATTTTAATATTCCTGCATAAGAGAACTAGCTTTAAAGTTAGATTAACATTTTACAATATTTATACTGTCCAACATTGTATGACTTAATTTACTGTCAAAGAAAGCAATTTTGTTTCTAATAATTTATTTTCAGGAATATTCTAACCTTTTCATTTTATTTTTTTACATTAGCTTTCATGTGTATGTAGAGAGTTGTTTGTATTTGTTGATATTTAACAAATTTTTGACTCCTTTTTGTATAATAGAAAATTCATGATGTACAACATTATATTATTTTCAATTTGTATTTGACTGACATGTTTTTGAAGTCTTTATTAGTGTTGTGTATTTTGTGTTATGTTCTAAATCTTATCTATTTTTTTTTTTAGTTTCAAGGTGCGTATTTATGTTTGTGATTAAGTAATTGGTGCTATGATGAATGGAATTAAGTATTGTGTTTTTCAGGATTTGAAAGCTGGGGTTATTTGTGAGAAGCTACAAAATGCTGATTCAAGGTGAGTCTGCTCTTGCCCAAGTGTTGAAAAACATCTCAGATTTTAACACACTGTGTATGGTTGGGAATTAAAGTGTACATGCCACAACCTTTTACAAAGTGCCATTCAACATAATATTATGTAATTGATGTCCCGCAGAATATGTTTCAATATCTTGAATATAATTACTGCAATTTTTGACCCTTCAGAAGCTAGTTAATACATTTTTCTGATCTAATGAAATGGTATGTTTATAGTTTGAATTTTTCAGAAAAACATTATTTGAAAACTTGGAAAAGCTTAATTTTAAGATGGAATCAATTTACAAATTGGCAAAGGTTATCAAGTTACATGGTGAAGTGAGGGCTAGAGAAGTTAACAGTTGGTTAAAAACAAATTCAGGTGGGACTGGTTGGAGAAAGAACTAGAAATTAAGTTTCTTGTTGGGAGTAAACCACAAGTAATGAAGCAAAACTGGGATATTTGATTAAAAAGGTTGATTTGCCAAGAAAAGCTTTCCTGACAATGTGCAACAAATTGATAAACCATGATTCACTCAGTTGATCTACAATTTTGACACATTAAACTTCTATGCACAGAATTTTCAAATATCAAACTAGGTTGGTCTAATCTACTGTAAAATTTAAAGCCATCATGTCTGTCTTTTACAAGAAAAAAAAGACAATTTCAGTCAAATTGGTAATGGATAGCATAATGACCTTTGTAATAAAATCCTGGCCCCTATCACCACAAACTTGTCTTCTAAGGACTCTCTAAAGATGATAGCAGATTAGCAGCTGAAATGTAAAATAAAAAGTAAATGGTAATTAGCAACTAATAAAAGAAATTCCTGAGTAACTAATGATTAATATAATGTGATCATGTAGGCTACTGACCATGATAGTGAATGAAGGCCTAATATACTTTTGTTCTAAACTTGATACTTCTACAATAAACGAGTGAAATATGATACAGGATTGTTTTAAACAAAGATTAAAAATTTGTTTTTGGAAAATCAAATTGTAGCCACAGAACTAATTGTAAATACCAATAGTTCAGTGATGTAAATTTCTATACATTTCAGTACTGTGGCTACACATTTATATTTTACAAGAAAACCACAGTTCACAAACTCTAACATGCTTGTACTGGTTCAGAAACTGAAGTATTACCTGCTTATGCTGAAATGTAGAGCCTACCAGTTAATTAAGCTCGTATCTTTGGTAATTTCTTACAATTGTTGTTCCTTTGAGAAAGGTACAAGTTGTCTGGCTAACTACAATGTAAGTCCTCAATATATTTATGAAGCTTTATAAAAAGCTGCATGAGATATGTACTTACAACTTTCTGTTGTATTCTGTTTATGAAAATGTTTATATTTTTAAATTTATTTATTGGTCTCAGCTACATTTAGGTTGAACTGAACAAACATTTTTACTATTAACTAGTGGATTAACTTGATATAGAGTTATATGGTCAAGAACTAGTATCTCCTTTTATTTAGACCATTAAGATAAAGCAATTATAATGCTGAGAATTTTGTAATACAACGAGCATTTTTACTGGTTTTCTGTCAGCGACTGCGAAGAATCAGACAGCTCGGAGGAGGAAGATTTGTGTCTTAAAGTGAAAAAAATAACTCTAAAGGTATCTATATTTTGTTGTTGTTTGTTTTACATATATGTTGATTAACAAAGCAAAGTTTGTAATTATCAAACTTCATATAACACATTGTTTCATTGATATTGCTTACTAGAAACCTTAGGTTTCAGACTTTGCTTATAGAATAAAATGTTTGGGAGCAAATATCTTATGTTGTAAGAAAATAAATATGTACAGTAGTATTCTAATTTCTAACTTTCTTGCTGACTAAGTAAGCTTCAGCTTATTGGTATATGTCAGAAAAACTAATCATCTAATCTAAATACATTTAAAGTATTCTAACTTCCACTTTCATACCATTATGGGCCTAGTGGGATTTAAATTCACTATCATATCAGTAATACTTGCTAATGTTTCATGTTAGAGTTCACTGTGCTTAAGTATTTTCTGGTTAATGTGGCTTTTATATAGTTCAGTTGTTTAAATATAAGACTATACTGTTTATTTATTTATTGTTTAAAATATTGTAATTATAAAAGTTATAAAACTAATTTTGTATTGCTAAAGAAAAACAACAAAATTTCACATCAGGCACAAAACATTGAAACATGAAAAACTGTCACTGATGCTTTACATAGTTAGAAAATATTCTGCATATTACAACTTGCACAAAGCCTTGCATTGCATATTGGTTAGGGCATTTGACTCATGGGTCATGGGATTGAATCCTATCACCAAACATGTTTGCCCTTTCAGCTGTAATATCAATCCTGTTATTCATTAGTAAAAGAGTAGCTCAGTAGATGGCAGTGGGTGATGTTGACTAGTTGTCTTCCTTCTAATCTATCACTTCAGAATTAAGGATGGCTAGTGCAGATAGCCCATGAGTAACTTTGCATAAAATTTAACAAACAAACCATTTTTACAGATAATTATTTCGTAATATGAAAGATGTCACTAAATTCAGCTCATTAATTAAAATCGAGAATATATTTATTTATTTTACATTAAAAGCAAAATTACTTTCTGCTTTATTTGTCAACTCTATAACAAATTAATGCCAAAGCTGTTTGATTTTGTTTTTAAACTAACAAAAAAACAAAATGATTGGATAATTTTTTAAACTAATGTTTGTATTTATAAATGTGTGTGTGCATATGTTGCTGCTGTTTGTTCTTAAAGGCATGGAATAGAATAAATTCTTGTATGTCATAACTTTTGCCTTTTACCTCTTTTTATGTCTGATAAGAATATCTTTTATAGGGTCGTGGATTAGGTGGCAAACCAAAAAATGAAAAAGGAATGAATTCATAAAAAGGTTTGTTGTTATAAAGGTAGCCATCTCTCACTGTATGCTCTTTTATTTTCCAAAATTTTCTAAAAAGGTTTAAAAAGTTTTTGGTGATGCTTTTTGTTATTTCTGTAATGCTACTTATCTAATTTTTTAGATAAATTGTATGTAATGACAATTAATCAAATTCCAGGTGTAGATAGATGTGGGTGAGTGCCATTAGAAATAAAAGATGTCTGTAGCAGACTAAGGCATTCATTTATTTATTTAATACACTTAATATTTAACATAAAATAGAGTTCACAGAAATGGGGATTAGACTAACAGATAAAACTTTTAAAAGTTGGACATTTTATTGAATACAGGAAGTGTATGTATATGGAAGAGTTTGTCTATATCATCCAAAGATAACACTAGATCAGATTTTATATTTAATTTTAACTTGTATATTTTATATATTAAGGTTAATCCAGCTCATACAACTTCTCATTTCAGTAAAGAGAGACAAAGAAAGTGTGTGTTTTTTTTTAGTCAAGTGGAGTTATCAGCTAATTTGAGGGGCATTATTCTGCCTCTTGATGTATAATGAGTTATAACATATCTAAAGAAATGGAAACAGATATAGGTTTTTGGATAAGATAATATTTTACTTGATATTTTTAGGTAGAATGCAAATGAGACTACCTAAAAACTTATCAAAAGCTTTGAAAGCACATAAAATTGTACAGTAGATATTCCATTCTGTTCAAATCACCTGTTGAGTATATCTCAAAGTAAGTTCAGAAGTCTTTATATGGCTTTATTTACTAAGAATACTCTTTACTAGCTTCAGTTAGTTTTCAGCTTTTAGTTGAACTCTTAAACAGAAGGCTAACAAAATATCTTCATGTCAGTAAGAATCTGCTTTAACACTGCACTCATCTTATTCATTAAAAGTAGTTCATTCAATCATTTCTTCACTTGCAAACTTAAAAAGCCTCATTTTCATTCCCAGTCTAGGAGGCACTTGTAACAGCTTCAGTAATGTGTACTTACACATATAAGGACAATTTTCTCAAACTGATACCAATTTTATATAGAAAAATGGCAGTTTAAAACACCACATTATTTTACTGCTATTTCTATTTTACTGTCAGAATATAAACCATCTTTATATCGCTCCTATCAAACTTAGTTTCTTTTCATGAAATGCTTTGTTATCAGAAAAGAACTTTCTAGAACAGTGTTTGGATGATGATGATGATGTGTCTGATTCTTTTTTTTTTGCTTGTTATAATAATATCTGTTGAAGGTTTTTGTGTGATTCTGTTTTCAATTCATTGTATGTATAGCTTCATTAATATAAATATATGTATATTTACATGATAGGTTGTTTATGTGGTATGAGCACTATCTTTCTGATATGGTACTTCCCTCCACTATATGCAGATTTTTTCTTTATGCATGCCACAAGCCTTCTGCTCCCCCCCTACTGGAATCAATTGATTTTAACAAGTCTCTCATGTAAATCATCAGGTATCACTTCCCCACCAAAAGGAGAGTGACATACTCAAGTGATGCATGTGACTCCCTTTATACACCTCTACCGAACTATCACTTCTTGTTTGGCAGTGCTTGTGCTTGAATGTGTTCCTTTTTGTTTGTTTAAAGTTTCATGTTCGTCTTTAGTATACTCACAAAGTGGTCTCATTTATTTTCACTTCTAGTTTCTATTACGACTGTTTCTTAACTTCACTTTAATCTCAGTTTATTACAGTCTCATTGCTCTTCCTCATGAATTTTGAAGCTCATGTTACCACTTCAGAGGTCACACCTTTGACTATTGCTATGTCTCAGGCCTCAGGTGCGGGCAACCTGGCGGGGGAGTTATCCGCGTTTATTGACCAAGAGATTAAAAGTTACAGGGGTCAACCTTTGTCTTTGGACCTCACCCATTTCCTCCCAAATGAGCTGAGCTTGTTCAGGTAGACGAGGACTTGGATCACCTATTTCCACCTCCTGATTTTGCCATGCCTTCACATGAGGAATCAGTTAGGCTTAATATGGTCTTTTTGGATCTCATTTTTCAAGTATGTGATGTTTTATCCCTTTCCATTGTCCTTACCATGTTAATGCATTCCTTTCGAATTTGTCACCCCCCCCCCCCACCCCCAGACAGCCTACTCTTCCAGACCGGGATATTAATGTGGTCCTCCACTCCCTCAATTTACCTCCATTTGAACAACTTTCCTCATTTTCCATGTTTCATCTATAACTTAAAATGTATTTTTTTTTCTCCTCTTAGCTCTTCACCCCTTTGATTGGGATCCCTCATCCTACATCCACATGGATGTTGGTACCTCATGGCTGGGTTTTTGGATTTAGCATAGAACCAATAAACATAAGTCTCCACACATATTTATGGTTGTCTATATTCCTCCATCGATCATACTCCTGTATTGTGGGTCACAGTTGAGGTAAAGGGGATGGTTCCAGTCAGTTTCATTGTTAGTGGAGTTGATTTATATTATGTAGACATCCTTTTGATACCAGATGTCAGGTCCCCGGATCAATAAATTAAAGCTAACACGTGTCATGCTCAGGAGTCGGAGTGGTTCTTGATTCCCCCTTGTTTCTGGAACTTCAGGTGAAGACGGTATGATCCTCATCCTACCACCGCATGAATGTCTGTTCCCAGTGGCATGGGTTTTGGATGTAGTTGTTTTACTGAGTACGGTCTGTCATGCCCTAGCCACTCTACACCTATGGGCACATCCATTGTTTTACCCACTTTTATACTTTGTGGGATTAAGTTACATATATATATATATTTACATGGTTAGGATCACTATCCTGCCACAGTTCTCTCCAACTTGGATGTGCACCACTCTTTTTCTACCCTTATCTACTACGCATTTCATGGATGGGTGAAGAGCATACCTGGTTCAGAAGTGGTGCAGTTCCTGTCATCACATCTTCGGATCTGACTCTCATTTCCAGGGACATTCTTCAGACACTTTTGGGGGGTACTTCTGTCATTTCCTTGCACCGGTCCTACCACCTAATCAATGTGGGATTCTAGCTAATCTTGTGAGAGGAGGGAAGTACCTATTGAAAATACATTTTCAGTATAGGAAAATTATAGTTTTTGGTTATTAAGTTTATCTTTATTAATTTTACAGATTAGAAAAAAAACAACCCAGGCAACAAGATGACACAAAGACAAATAGGAAACTGAAATATATGACTAGTCAGCTTTGCTCTCTGTAGCTATGGCTATTGCTTTTCCTGGGGATATTATGGAACAGTAAAGTGACAGTTGTGTGGATGCAATGTTCTGGAGATGTGGGTCTTTTTTTCTTTTGTGGACCATTTTTTTCTTAAAAAAACATTTTCTATATAAATTTTGTATTTGACTATAGAGCAAATACATTGTATAATTTCATTTGTACTTGTTCCAGTGGGAGGTGTAAAACTGTATTTACATTTGAACTCCTTGTTTTATGTTTTTTCAAGAGGTATTTCCTTGTTGCTTAAATTTTTATACAAAGTAACTTGGCTGTTTATTTTACTGATAATTTTTCCTGATGATTTTGGTGCAATTAAAAAAAATATATATATACCAATTTTACACTGAAAGCTTTTGGTATGTGTCAATTAATAGGCAATGTTAAGAATCTTCGGCAGTTATTTTGCTTTAATATTAATCTCATTTTTTAGTGTGAATCTAGTGATTGCATAACTTAAACATAATTTAGAGATTGATTTGTGTTACAAAAATTATACACCACAAGATCAGAAATGTACATAAAATTTCTTGTATTCATTATCATATGATCATTTATTTATATAAAAATAAGGATAAATAATAGAATACCAATTAACCATATTGTGTTAGCAAGGAAGATCGATTGTCAGAATAAATGAGACATCACTTTGATATAGTAGTAAGAATGAAGATTCACGGTTTGGATGTGAAGCTAATACAATATATTTATAAGAGACTAAGGGTTTCGTATTTAAGTTTCCAAATGACAGAAAATGAACATGAAAGAGATAATGGATTTCATATAACGTGTTTAAGATGTAGAAATCAAGTATGGACTTGTTAGCTTTGAATAGTAATGTTTTATTCCTAAATAAAATTGCATTCATTTATATTGTAAAAAACATTTTAGTTTTAATATTTATGTGCACCTAGTTGTGTGAGCCACAAAGTAGTGTGAATGTTTGTGCTGAGTGATAATTTTTTCCTCTTGGTAATTGACTCAGTTCCTGAAATTACATCTGAATACTTCACCATTATTTCAGGTTGTCTTCTAATTGATATGCAGCACATAAATGTGTTTATTGTGTTTTTTTAAGTGGTTTCCCTTCCTATTGCATAAAAAAATAACAATGAGATTAACCAAAAAGAGGATTAACAGTAATATGTAACTGAATTGTCATTTTTGGCTTGTCTTGGCACTCAAGTGTATAAAGAAATTGTGGCTTAAGCTATGATTGTGTGAAAAAGCTTGCTGAAAATGTTTTATTATGCTATTAGTAATATTTAATATTGTTTCTAAATGGTTGAATAATTGTTATTTATTTGTTTATATATCGAAAATTAGTTATAAAAATCAAAATACTCTACAGATATATCTTGTACTTGTTTCACAAGTAATAGATATGTTATTCTTTATAATTATAAAAATCACTTTGATTGTTATATAACCAAGTGAAATAAACACTATAAAACTAGTGTGTAATAGCTAAGTTATAATTTGTGATACTTTCTTTACTTGGCTAGCAACTCAAAGAACCAGTTTGAGTTAGTAGCAAGTGTGGAATACTCAAATATGGGTGGCAGAGTGTAGTCGGAAAAAAAGCTTAAAAGTTCTATTCATTTGTTGTTGAAGTTAAAAAATAATATCAGAGGTCAGGCTTATGTTTTAAAAATTGTGTATTGCATTATTTCAAAGTACAATGTTCTAGGAAATACGTAAACATTGTATATTTACAATCTCATAATTTTTAACTCAAAAATATTATAGAATATATATATATTTTATAATTTTGTAACATTTATTTAGTGTAATTCACAAAGAAAAATGAAAAAAAAAAGTTCTCAGGTGGCCCACCTGTAAAAAAAACAAAAAAAACTGATTTTTCAGAATTGTTCTGCCTATCCCAAATTTTAGGTTTTTTTGCTTAAGAAAATTTCATTTCTTGAGAAGTTAGTTATCCATGTCTTGTTTCTCACATGTTTGTTTCCACCTATTTTCTGATATGACTACATGATTCCTTCCCACCCTTTTATGATATGACATCTGTTGTCTGAACAACTAATAATGAAGGACAGCTTTTAAAATAGCTGTAGGAAACATCAAGATATGATTGTATAGAGGATGTTATAAATTATTTATGTAAATCTATAGTAAATAAAGTCGTTAAAGCAGTAATTTATAGTTTTATGGAAAAGTGACTAGACAAGATCCTGCAAAGATAGGCAAAGGAACCTAATGGAAAGTTTAGAAGACGAGGAAAAAAACATTGATCTGCTAATTCTTTTTATGGTTTCTTTACACATTATTTTGTGTCCCTAAGAATATGTTTTTGTTAAATTATGTTGTTTGAAAACTACAAAACTTTTCTTCTCTGACAAGACACCAGATAAGCTTAAATTTAGGTGTACTGAATATACAATTTAGTATAATAAAATAAAAACATTTATGCACCACACCAAATGCACAGACTTTACTTACATCTTAATTTTTGCATAAAATAATAAATAATTTTTGTTTTTTGTTTAAGTGTGACGCTTAATATGAAGTAATTCTTGAATCAGTCCTGAATAAATGTTTTTTTATTATGTTTGAAGATAATAAACTAAAAAATGAGAAATCCTTTCTTAAGTAATGTTATATTACTCTTACAAGTTTCATTTATTAGTTCTTTACTTTAAATAGATATAGAATAATATTTGGAATTCTGTCAAGGTTCATAGAACTGTACAGTGGAAATAATTTGTTGGACTTCAACGAGAATGTTTTTTTTTTTTTGTAGATGTTGCTGAAAAGTTAATAAAAGTGTGATAGACCATTTATGTTATTTGTATTATTCAAAGTTTTAGTTTCCTTTCATTATTATTCATTAAAATATTACCATTAAATCACATTAGTAAAGATACACATGCCAGACGTTGAATTTTTTTATTGGCCTCATGTAAACGTTCAATTTATGTCATTCATCGTCACTAAGGCAGTAACAAGAGAGAAAATAGTACAATTAGGATTTTATCAGGTATTTTAAGTGTGACTTACCAACCTCTTAGATCACTTATATTTTTATTGTTTAATGAATTGTGTTACCTTTGTGCGTGGGGGCGGGGGGGGGACAGATATAGGATTTAATTTTTAAGATTTTAAAATTATCTCTAAATTGTGACCTTTACTGACATAAACGTGTTATTATTATTATTAATATTATTGATGAGCGGGGTAGCTATATTATCTTGTACCGAAATAAATATCTGCAATAAAATAGTTATTATAAACAATGATTTACAAGCAAAAATTTCACAAACATACATGCAATATAAAGTCTTCCTTTTAATCTGGAACTTCTTCGATATCTTTATCGAGGGCTCACGATGAGCGAGGTGGCGTAGGTATATTTCTCTTACCGGAATCTAGCTAGCCCTGTAGTCTTCACTGTTCATACGCCAATTAGGGATCGAGTTTCCACTGATGACGTTAGGTAATGTTTTCCTAAAAGTACTAATGTCCAATGTGAATCCACTGAAGTTGAATGGTTTGTAATGTTCGAAATTTCTAAACGTTCCTGATTAATATATTTTAAAGTTCCCGATTAATAAGCGTTAATCATAGTGATAGCTTATGAAGTTTATAGCAAACCAATAATAGATACTGTTTTTGGCGCAGCGCGTTGGTAATATTAATAGGCGTGTGGAGAGTTTCTTGAAATTTCAGTTTACGTAACAATACTGACGCTAACACTAGCGTTTACGAACACATATATTGTTGATTCTTACACTCGAGAATCTTTTACAACTTTATAAAATAGGCTGGAGTTTCGCAATATATGATTAACAGTGTAAGTTATGTACATTTGTAAATACGAATTCAACTAAAAAAACAATGACATTAAAATAAATATATAATAATAAATCCTTCACACCGCTCAAATAAAAAAACCCATAAAATATTACTGCTTGTAGATTAGGCAGTTATTATTTATTATAAGGTAAAAGTATCAACTCCAATATTTAAATAAAGAATAGAATGGATGCATATATTATTAATAATTCTACCATTAGGTTTATGTAAAAATGACTGATTTTGCTATTATGAATGTGAAAACCTTAAAAGAACAATTTAAGATTTAAAAATTTTAAATGCTAATTTTATTAGAAACAAACTAGATTCTACCTTCTTTGTAATATTCATCAAAAAATGTTTACGTAACATGACCAGCCTTAGGCACTAATTTCATGAACTGCTATAATATGTAGATGTACTTTAGATATACAGCATGTTTGTTTGTAATTAAGCATAAAGCTACACAATGGGCTATCTGTGCTCTACCCACCACAAGTATCGAAACCCGGTTTGTAGCGTTGTAAGTCCGCAGACATACTGCTGTGCCACTGGGGGCTACAGTATGTTTCAGAAATAACTTCCATATTTTGAGGCCAGGTGGTTAGAGAGCTCGACTCGCAATCTGCGGGTCGCGGATTCGAATCCCTGTCCCACCAAACATGCTCGCCCTTTCAGCCGTGAGGGCGTTATAATGTGACAGTCAATCACACTATTAATTGGTAAAAGAGTAGCCCAAGAGTTGGCGGTGGGTGGTGATAACTAGCTGCCTTTCCTCTAGTCTTACACTGCTAAATTAGGGACGGCTAGCGCAAATAGCCCTCGTTTAGCTTTGCGCAAAATTCAAACACAAACAAACCATATTTTGAACTTTAACAAAACCAAAAAGAAACTTTGTAAACGTTCCGATTTGACTATAGGGTTTATGATAGAATACAAATAAATGTAATACGTACAATTAATTTATAATTATAGCTTATTTAATTACAAGTATTTACAAAACATTAAAAACGCGAAAAATTAGCTTTGATGATAATTAAATTTGCTTATTAAACGGTCTGTGGAACTTAATCAGACTGTCAAACCCCGGTAATGAACGAAGAGCTTGTTAAGCAGTGACTTGTGGGAAATTAAAGATAGACCTTAAATTATTTTGAATCTAAAATAGACAAATTAAGAAGAAACAAACAACTTTAGCTAATTTCAGGCCTAATGGTTTCTAAAGCTTCGCACCATAAAGTTTTGTATGTAGTCGTATACCATGCATTTTCTAATTTCTCATTTTAATATAGAATTTAAATATTTGTTTCATTTATTCTGAGTTTATGCAGGTCAGAACACATGGTTCAGAAAACTATTAAGTTGGCTTCGTTGTTGTTATTATTTTTCTTTTGTTGTTATCTAGATTATAAAATATTGATACTAGCAGTTTCCTTCATTGGTTGAGTAATGATACCTAAAAGTTACGGACTCCTCTATGTTGAATGAGAATGATCTGTCACGTAGGTAGTGCTAGTCACTGTGGGTAAATCTGATGTTTTCTGATGTACACATTTATATCCAATCTATTTATTTCTTGGCTTATACTCTATCAGTTTAGCTAAATCCAGTATTACTTCATTATTTATTCTACCAACCCTCCCATTATGCCTAATACTATTTGTGAAAATCAGTTTAACCTGATAATACCACAGAATACATAAGAATGATAAATTTTGGTGCATTTTTCTGTTTTTGCTAAAATGCGTATTGTGCTTACTTGGACTAAGTTAAGTACAAAGGTGGACAGTGGAAATGTGAAACTGTACATATCATAACTCTGAATTTACTATGTGTATCTTCACAGAATTTGATAAACGTTTAGTAACCATTACAAGCCATTGAAAACACACACAGAAATCATAATTCTTAAATCTTAATAAAGTATTTCTACTAAAGATTTGTCTATAAATTTCCAAAGCCTTTGCTTCATGAATTTAGTCTGCCATGGTCAGGTGGTTAGGGCGCTCCACTCGCAATATGATGGTCGCGGGTTCGAATCGCCATCCCACCAAACATGATCGCTCTCTCAGCCGTGGGGGGCGTTATGATATGACGGTCAATCCCACTATTCTTTGGTAAACGAGTCACCCAAGAGTTGGTGATGATTAGCTGCCTTCCTTCTAGTTTTTCACTGATTTGCGCGAAATTCATAACAAACCAAACAAACAAACTTCACGAATCTGTGTGCAAGGTGATTTTCATGCTAAGATAAAAATACTTCTTGGCATTTTACAGTTTTCATATTTCATTTGCATAACCTCAAGAACCCTTTAAATGAATATTATTATTGTTTTATAAAATTAATTTTAGTGAACTCATCATTGTAGAGTAAAACAAAAAATTAATAATATCATTTGTTTATTCTAGGATGACTGCAGATTGTAATTGACAGTTACAGTTATATCTTTCTTCTAACATCTTCGAATTTTTTCACATTTTCTTTCTTTTAATTTTATGGGTTTATTATTATACTTTTGGTCCCTATCTATATGTGAAAAGTAATAAATCGTAATTTAATGCTACTGATCGAGCTTTGGTTAAACATGATCATGTTACAGCCAAGCATGTACTTCAAACTTGAATTACAGGTCAAATGAGCTTTCTACCTAACCTAAGAAATTTCTAACTTTTTACATTTTAGTTACTTTGTTAGAAATATAAAAGGAAGTAAAAAAAAACACATAAAAATGAAGAAATTTATCACTTATATCTTGGCTCACGTCTTTTGCACTCATTTCTGTAGCACAATAAATATAATTTTTTCTCACTAGGTTAGTTTTTAAATGAGATTCCATGTAGCATCAAATATGCATTTTATTGCACAAAAATACATCAGGCACTAGAACAGAATATGCATAAACTACTATATTGTAACTGGTTTTCTAACTAAGCTATAAATAGGTCGAAAATTTTATTAGTTTCTCAGAGTTGAACAACAATGATCACAGACAATCTAAAGTGAACTGTCTATGTGTGCCTGCCAAAAAAAGAGTTAACTGTAAAAAGGTTTTTATATTCGTTATAAAATGTACATCAAATAAGACACATGGTATGATCTTGATAGCTATTGTTACGTCTCTGT
>NW_013668687.1:78895-86627 GCF_000517525.1 Limulus polyphemus
AGCGATACAAGTCCTTTCTTAAATAAAACTAGTTTATTAATTCTTAATACAACTTTGCAATACACTTAATTTCTAACTTAAACACGCGCTATAATTCTCAACGAACGATTCACGCACTTTACTACCGCGCTTGACTCAATTGTCCGTCTCTATCTTATCAATCTGCAATTATTCACCTCTTATGCCGTCACTTCATTTGCCGGCTTAGATATATATATATATATAAATAGAGGGAGTCTGGAGAACACTCGAGGCTTCACTAACGGATATGATCTTTCTAGAATATCATGACGTGTTACTAGAGTCACGTGACTTCCGCTGTCGTAACACTATAATAAGATAGGAGAAAGGGGTCTGGTGGGTTTTGGTGCCATAACCACAATATTTTGTTGCAGTGTTTTCTGTTTTTGCTACAATGCGTATCGTTCTTACTTAAACTCTTGAGTTAACAACTTAATTACAATGTGGAAATGTGAAACTATACATATCATAACTCTGAAACTTTTATCCAGTTATACACCATACATTTTCTAGCTTCTCATTTTAATGTAAAATGTTAATTTTTTTATTTCTTCTGAGTTTATGCAGTTCTCCATAACACATGGTCCAGGAAACCAATAAGTTGACTTCGTTTTAGCTATCTTTGTTCCGTTGTTGTTTTCTAGGTTATTAAATATAGATAATAGCGTATCCTTCACTGATTGGGCAATGAAACCTAATAAAACGAGAGTTAGAATATGCATGGTATATGTATGACATTCATCCCGAGGTGCAATGAAGGCAATAATGGCTGAGGGTCACCAAGTAGAGTGATGCCTGGCAATTCTAAGACCAAATGGGACATTCTCTACAGGACTCTTATGCCATTGATAACCAGAGTAAGAAACTCCAGCTCTGGTAAAAACCAGCTGAGAATGACTGGACTTGCTGTTAATGAATGATTTATACCACTCTGAGCTATTTCCCTGGCAGGTGAGACAGTGGGCACAAATGGAAAGGACCATGAGCCATGGAGCAGATGTGAGCCTCTTCAAGCTGAAAAGTATTTTTCCAGAATGCTTATGGGTCACAATAAAACCTGGGGTGTCGCAGATCTTCAGGATAAGTTACTGAGAGCAACTCGTCATGCTGCTGTTCTAGATTAAGGAAAATATCCAAGTGTTGACATTTCTGAGTATATCTATGTCCCCATAATCATGCATTAGTGGTATCTCAGTCAGACATTGGATGGGAACTCATATAGAAGAGGCTGTGGCCAACAACATAGATACTTGGGAGTAAAGCCAAACGAGGTTTGCTCCATATTCAAAGGAAAATCTGGACCATTTTCTAAAGTGTTTCAGAGTGATAACTGTTTGGAATTGCTGATCTCAGGGGCAAGTCCAATACTTGATCTTGAACTTAGTCCAGTCCTGGATTCCATTTAATATTTGGAAGAGGCACAATAAGAAAACTGAACACAATTATTGCTGAGATGCACCATTATTTCAACCTAGTGAAAAATCGAACAATCCATGGGGCAAAATTTGAGGCTTGAAAGAAGAGTATATCCGATAATTTGGCCACTTATGTAAATGATCTTTGCTGCCTGCATGATAAAAATTACTTTATGATGGTTTATGCAGATTGTGAATATGTATTTGTAAATAAGTTTGTTGAGGAACTTCCTAGTAAATTGATGAGACACCACCTGGATGTGAACGATATCATCATCCTAACAGAGACAGTTTCTGTTGAAACCAGATATATAATGGTAACTTTGACCCAGTTACTGAAGAGGAAGAAGCCTGCAGTGGCAGCAGCTGTGGATACTTCTCAGACGGACTCTCCCACTTAGGTACTTCCACCATGTCGATCTTGAGTCATGCTGAGAGCTAACCAGCCACTTACACATCCATACACAAAGATTCAACTACACTGAGTTACAGTAAGTGGGCAGGGCTATCAAGAGTAGAATGTGTAATTACATACATTAGTCATATGCTCACTGCTCTCAAATGCAGAAACTGTATGACAAAGAAAAAACTGTTGTCACAACTTATATGGTAGGAGGTCCATTATGTGAGTAAAGTATGCTTTGCTCAAATTGTTTGTGAGCTTTAGAAATAAGAAAGGATAATAGCATGTTAGCTAACAATGCTGTAAGAATATAATTTGTCACAGTATATCAGCAGGGCCTGAAACACAGACATCTGGATGGACTATCTTGCCACATAGTGAGACCTTTTCTATTCCTGTAATCTATTTATCCTGAACACCATGTAGGAGTTGAAATCATTTCTGACATAGTAATGTCATGCTATGTAGCAGAAGATTTCACTAGTAGATGACTACCATGATTAAGGCTTCAGGGCCTCTTGGAAGAGCAATTGAAGGACACAGATCTAGCATGAGAATTCTTCACTCTCTACTAAGGTAAAGCCCAGTTAGCACAAATAGAGGAACGTGGCATGGATGCATCTAACTTGTGGGACTTGTATGGTCAGTTATGGATGCAGAAAAGTGTACTGTATTGTGGTTCTCAGATTGTATTGCAGCTAGTGGTCTCCTTAGCTCTAAGGTAAAGTATCCTCTAAATTATGCTTAACACAAAGATTGGAAGGCATCAAGGTATTACCCACACTTGTGCTAACATTCGATGATGATTCTTCTGGCTGTGATGGTGCGAATACCATGTACTTCCAAGATAAAGAAACAACCTAATCAGGGTAAAATCTAACAGATGATTCGTGGATCTCCTTTACAGTAAATAGCCCTGGATATTCCTGGTGTAGTTCCAGAGAGTGGGAGAGGCCATTGCCTTCACAAAATGGATCGAGGCTTATCCATTGGTTGATATAACACAACAGTCTGTAACATTGAATAGCACAGTTTGGAGCAGTGAAAGAGAGCCAAATTGATTATGGAGCTAATTTCAATAGCCAGTTGTTTTCTAAGTTATGTAAATTGCTATGTGTGCGAAAATTTGCAATTTACATTGCCGTCCCTAGTCAGGTGGTTTAGCAAAATGGGTAATACAACCAATCATATAGTTGTCACGTTTGTTAATCTTGGCTAAATGGACTGGGATTAATACTTACCATATATGATGATGATGCACAGAGCAACTGAATAGAGTTCTACAGGCTGTTTTCCAAATATGATCTTGAGGGCTTGGATTACATACAGAAGCACAATGAGGTAACTATTTTACCATAGAAAAACATAGAACCTTGGTTTGAGCCAGACTGATTATCACATAATAATAAATGGCATATGGGTTACATTTCAATGTGAAGAAAGTGAGGGGTCTATAAGAGGGCTTGGTTCTTTTGTTTGTTTTAAAAGAAAGTCACATTGGGCTATCTGGTGTGTCCACCATGGAAAACTGAACCCCAAAGTTTAGCATTGTAAGTCCATGAACTTACCACTGTCCCACAGGAGGACAGAGGGTTCAAATTATAAGAAGAAGCACTATAAGCTAAGTATATTTATTCAAAAAACACAAAATATGTGGTTGAGCTATGATGATTCTCACATATAATACTAAATGACGTATGGGCTACATTCACAGTAAACTCATTGCTAACCTCGTTGTAATTTCTTTTGGGGAATACGAGTGTGTCTATATCTGCACATTATTCTTTTTATTATTTCTATTATTATCATTATTACTATATTAAGCTATCTCTGATAACTCTCACTCATGAGCAGGGTGAAGAGAAATAACTTTTCTGAACACCCTCAGTTGCTTTTGGTCCTAGAAACTTTACGCGTTTGGAGTGAAATGATTCAAATCGAAATTACTACCAAGGTAGTCAAGTCAAGTCGTGAAATGCGGCCAACAAAGAAATGCTCTACACTAAAAAAGCTTGTGGTTACACAAGGTGCATCCTGAGTTAAATGTAAACCTGTTCTATAGTAAATCCCTTACTACTCGATTTTTGAAAAATTTCGGACGAATATCTCACCTCAGAAAATTGTTCACTAGCTTGGAAAATAAGGGTCACAATGCTCTTTCATTAGAGCTTTTGAACTCATAGCAATCATCCTCAGTCATACATTCTGTCGATGTTCCAGGTGTTACATCTTCTAGTACTAGCATCCTAACTGTGTACTAAATGAGTAGCTGTCACCTAATATTCTGCAGTTATCGCTCAGTGAAACTCTGCTCTATACTTTGTTAAGTATGAGTCATAAAGCCCTTTTCGATCAGTTAATCTTGCATTCAACAAACCATCATAGCATTGTAGTAATCAAATGCCAGTCACAAAATGTAGAGCATACATTTTACGGTAAAACAAGACTTTGTAGCTCACAAAGCATGGAGGTGCACGCAATCAAGTGACTGTCTTGTTGCTGGTTATCAGTTCATCCCAGCCATATCATTCAGAAGGTCACTGTCAGCATATTGGCTGACCAACAAAGATATCTTGTGCCTCTTCTCCAGGTGATTCAACTCACACAGCAGATAAGTAATTTCCGAACCTTCCTTATCATTTAAGTTGAGATGATTCGAAACAGTACACTCATTATCTTCTGATTCATCAGTCCCCATCTCTAACTTATGGTTTTAGCTTGGTGCTTTGTTTCTCTAGCTTATGGTTTTAGCTGGATGATTTGTTTCACGTGCTTTGCATACCATGCAACTACTGAGACTTTTACATTAGCAAACCAAGTATTTAGAGAATAAGGTAAACCTGTTCAGCCAGAGTCGAGCTTCTTCTATGCTACTATCATATATCATGTACCAATGCCATACTCATTATCCATGCTGACACATTTATTCTTTAAACTACTTTACCATAGTATCCCTTCTGTTGTATTGCCGCTTTTACTAGCCACTAACTTACAAATTTGTGCACGTCAACTAACACAGAATTTAACTATTCCAAATATTCTAGAGGATACTGTTTCATGCTTCTGCTTGCATCAGATCATACATTACGACTACAGACAGTGCTCAACATCAGCCATTTAATAAAGCAATCTATAATGACCAGCATATAACAATTACCTCTTTTGTTTCTGGGCAATATCCAAGGCTGATCTCCATAAAGGAGAACCAATAATTCTTTCAAAGATTTAGGCCAGCTTTTGCTGGACAGTGCATGGTGTAAAATATTTACACAAAAGCTTAACGTCTCAACTCATATGCAGCCAGTAAATTTGCAATCAGATGTGAACACAAGTGTGTGTAACACTAATTCCAGTCTTCGTGTTATGCCAAGTATTTCCTTCATAAAAGTTCTGGGAACCATTAATTGAAGAACAGGTTGAGAACCATGTTTTGGCAGTTGACAACAATGGTACAGATCCCCCTTCTTGCACTTGTAGCTGCTCATAAAAGTTCCATGGATTATGCGCATCTGTACTAGATTCCCCAATGTAGGCATGCTTCACCTTGTTGCACAGCAAGAAGCACTTAAGCTAGATTTGGGTTTTTCAGTTATTATTCCTGGATCATTAAAAATGATCTCTAAAAGGTGGAATCTTCTACCTTGTGTCATGGAAGAAGTGGCTTAAACTTCCATATAGTGTCCAGCACTGTGACATTTAATGAGCGGACAAGGTATCATCATATCATACAATAACACATTGGCATTTCTGTGTTTAAGGCCTGAATGATGCAGTACAACAAATTTGTACTCTGCCAATATTGTAATCCAATGTGCAATAATCCTTTCCACATTTTAAAATATTATAAGCCACTTTAAGAACATATGGTCTAGCTGAATGATGAATTTTCTGCTATATAAGTAGTATCAGTAGTGAGTGACAAAGAATCTAACTGCAAACAGTTTTACTTCATCGTACAGTACATACAACTAACATACACCAATGCATCCTGTAACTGTGACAACACTACACCAATTCCATTATTATTGGCATCAGTATTCAGCAGGAATTCACAGTCTCATTGTGGATATGCCAAAATCAGAGCTTAAACAATTAGTACTTTAGCAACAGGAATGCTTGATCACTTTCCTTAGTTAATCTAAAATGCACACCAGCTTAAGTGAGAGCAGACAATAATGTAGCAGTGTTCTTGTTTGGTCACAGATTGAAGCCAGTCTTCTAATGCTACAATTTTTACAGAGCCAGCAGAATATCAATCTCTGCCCACAATATGTGTAAGAAATTCCAAGTATATACTTTCTTGATTTTAACTTCAAACCTGGCTTTCTTATCCTCTAAAATACGATGCCCAGGTTTTCAGCAGCAGGTTCAAATGTAAGCTCCTTTAGTCACTCAAACGTAGCAGGTGCATTTTCAAATCAAAAGTTATGATACAAAATCATTATGAGTGTTGAAAGCAGTCTTACATCTTCTTTAATGATCCAATTATATTTGCCAGTATCTGGATGCTAGGACCAAAATGTTCAACAGTGAGCACTTTCCAATGCATCCAGATACGTATCTGTCCATAGGAGTGGAAAGACATGAGCATTGTATTACTGTATTTACTTGCCTAAAGACAACACAGAACCTTGGCTTCTTCCTGATAATCACTGCGGGTGACAGCCTTGCGCACCATGGAGGCTGTTTAATTCTTTCATCATCTCTATGTCCCAGTATTCTTCCAAAACAAATTCTGTGGTCATAGCACCACACCTTTTCCATTTCTATCTACTCTGTGACTTTCCCAGGTGCACTGATTTCCCCTAAGAATAATCAGATAGATTTCATAGAATAATAGGATGCTGGAACAAAAATTTTTTTAATCATATTTAAACTGTAAATTCCAGCATTGTCTGAGTTGTGAAAAATGAAAAAGACTAGGCACATTGTAAAAAGATATGAAAACAAATTGTATCCAAGACACAAAGTAACAAAATTTGAGTGTGAATCAAGTATGAACCTTTATTGGAGGTTCCAGAGTTCTCTATGAAATAAATAAATGTGTTAATCTGTGGAAAAAATTGATCCTAGACTGAGAAAATAAAATCATACTTGCAAGACAATAATGCCATTATTTCCCACGTTTGTAACTTAAGGTATCCCATGACCTGCCAGTGGAAAAGATTTTTATCTACTTTTAAGTATGTTCAACTTTACAAAAATCTTTCCCACAAGAAGATGCTTGTGATACCATAGGCAAATGACCAAGAACAATAGGTTATTACAGTGGAAGGAATTTATCTATTTCCTTGAATAAAGCTGTGTGCTAACTGTTCATATAATTATTGTAAACTTTATAAATAAACAATGAATATGCTTACCTACTATACAGGTTTTTAGTTTTTCTGAGGTAAATATACTTGTTCATAGAGCTTTTGTATTTGCTCAGAGTCCTCTGGCGGAAAAAATGGACTCAAGGACCCTACTGTGAGAATCAGCCTAGCTTAAGTATAATATCTATGTGTTTCTGAGGGGAAAATACATGGTTCATAATGCTTCTGTACATACTCCAAGTACTCTGGTTAGAAAACGTATTCATGGACCTCTAAATTTTTCCCATGGATTAATAATGTTCTGTTTGAGGATGATAATTTGTGAGATTCATTCAAAATGTGTCAGAGAATGGTACGTTTTCATCATATATTTTTAAAATGGACATATAGATATATTTGGATCAATTATTGCTTTCCATATAGGAAAGAGAATAAGGAATACAGAATAGGAGTGTGGAAAGTATTGTTGCGTCAGCGAGGTCACGTGAATTTGAATCAGCTGTGTTCCAAGAATGCTGAAAGTTGTTTGGCATCCGAAAGACCAGGACAACGCCACTGCACCCACAGTCTGATGGGAT
>NW_013668687.1:86640-94600 GCF_000517525.1 Limulus polyphemus
CCATCTTATGAAAAGTTGCCTATGAATGTGTCAGAGTTTGTGAAAGTGTTATCGGAAAGGATGGATGATATTCACCATCAAGTGCGTTCAAACTTGAAAACGTCTGCTGATTCGATGAAGTTAACTTATGATAAGAGGTTTACTGAAGTCAGCTTTGTACCAGGAGACAAGGTATGGTTGTACAATCCCAGGAAGACCAAAGGGAAGTCTCCTAAGTTGTCTTCTCCATGGGAAGGCCCATATGACATAGTGGATCGTATCTCAGACGTGACTTTCCGGGTAAAATGTGGTCGGCGAGGTAAGCCAAAAGTGGTGCATGCCAACAGGCTTTGGCGTTATCATGGTCCAGGACATTTCAGTTAGAACGAAGTGGACAACAGAACAAACGACGCTGCTGAAGAAGTGTCACCAGAAAAAGCCACTGTCGAAGAAGAAACTCTACTCAGTTTTGAGAAGGGAAACGGTGAAGCTCTTGATGAAGTTACTACCACTGATGTAACTGTTATCGACGATAGAACATTTCCTGATGAAGCAGATGAGCCCAATATGAAGCAGAAGCCAACGAGACGGAGACCAGTACGGAAGAAGATACGTCCCGTAAAATTAAGAGACTTTGTTGAATTGTAATTTTGTGTTTGTAATTCTGTACATTTAATTAAGTTATTGTTAATTGTTATTGGTTTAATGCAAGTGGCTATTGTTCGGGACGAACAATACTAAGGAGGGGCAGTGTTGGGTCAGCGAGGTCACGTGACTAGTATCACGCCACGTCCTTCTCGAAGCTTCGTGAATTATCGGGAGACTGCTAGATTGGGGGTAGGCTGGTATATATGTAGGACGGTCACAACGTGACGAGGCAATGTGCATTTGAACTGAGTTTCGTCGAGCACGAGCACGTGAGACGTTCTTTGAGAATTATAGCGTTGTTATAGAGTGACTGTTGAAATTAAGTGTATCGGTAAAGTTGTATTTGGAAAGAATAAACCAGTTTTATTTAAGAAAGGACTTGTGTCGCTAAAGTTTCGTTGGAACGAATTTACGGAAAAATAATTAACGAACGAACGGAGACGTAACAGTATCTTCAGCTAAGTTATCTAAGTTGGCCAATAGTGAGTTATTTAACCATTATTTACAATTTCAATTTATAAAAAAATGCAATAAATGACGACAGGATGTGTTTGTTACACATTTAAACTAAACAATAAAAGTAGTGAGTCAAGTAGGCAAAAAATAATTTCAGTTAACTTTCCATAACATTTATGGTTTGGTAATTAAGGCATTCGATTTGCGATCTGTAGGTTGCTGGTTTAAATTACGTTACAGAACATGCTTGTCCTTTCAGCCATTAGGGCATTATAATATGATGGTCAATTCCACTTGTCACTGGTAAAGAGTAACCTAAGCAGGAAACTGTGAAAAGCATCACTACTGTGACATGGAGTTGCCCCCCCCCCCAGTGGCACAGCGGTATGTCTGCAGACGTACAACGTTAGAAACTGGATTTCGATACCCGTGGTGGGCAGAACACAGATAGTCCATTGTGTAGCTTTGTGCTTAACTTCAAACAAACAAACAGACATGGAGTTTAATGCCTTTGCTAGTAGTGTTATATCATTTTCTCCGCCTACTACTTTTGCTTTTCTTTCTTTACTTTATCTGTTATATAAATATTAGTACCGTTGTAGACCTAAGCTTAAAGAACTTGTGATCTAGTTAAGCAAAACAGTTCCTTTCTGTTTAAGATCTACTTATATTAATGACTAGTTACTATATATCTCTGTTGCGGTTGAATGAAATATTAATTTCTCCCTTCCATAACTAGAAAAAATTATTATTATTCAGAATTATCATTCTGTAAATGTTTTCACATTTTTCATGCATGTTTTTTGCTTGTAGTTAGCTGTTGACATTTTCATCAAAAGGATTGTTAAATAAGGCTTATACTTGGTTGACCCTATTTTCTACTCATTTCAATGGGTGATAAAGAGATAAGTTGTTAAGATTTGTGGTTTACATCGCTTGAAAATGAATAATGGAAATTATAGTTGATGTAGGTAATTTAGAATTGCACTAGCAGCTTTCTTTCCAACATTAAGATGAGTTCTTTCTCTTTTCTGTGCAGATTCTGTGCTTTTCTGCTTCAACAGCCAATCATCTAATTACAACATAACTTAAAAGCCAGCCAGGTCAGATTTACTAGATATTCCAGATAATTTACAAAAGGCGTTTAATGCCGTGTACTTTTATTGTCTGGTCTGGTACCTAAAAGTTAATTGTAGTAAGATTAAAACCACTATTCTTTCAATAGAAAAACTAAAATAAATGTCCCTATCTTTTTTTATAAAGACCAAATACTCCTTATAACTGATGATTTCAGCTATTTAGCTATAATTTTCATCTTTAATGGCTCATGCTCAATGTCCGAGAAACATCAAGTGGAGCAAATGAATAAGGCTATATTTTCAGTATTTAGAAAAGTAAGAAATCGAACTATAGATATTCAATTAAAGTTATTTGAAATTACGTTATTGCAAAGTTCGTTATATGGCTCTGAAGTGTGAAAAAGTTCCTATAAATATATCTATTAAAACGTGTGGCTTGTTTTGGAAAATTTTTATCTGAAAAGGAGAGTAAATTAACTTGCATTATGTATAGATTTTTATTTGCCTTTCATGCTAAAGGCGAATACTCTTCACCATGGACCAGCAAGTGGCACAGCGGTATGTCTGCCGGCTTACCACGCTAGAAATCTGGTTTCGATATCCATGGTGAGCAGAGCACAGAAAGCCCATTGAGCAGATTTGTGCTTAACTACAAACGAACAAACTTCCCCATGGTTGTATTACATACAAAAGATCTTCAGTGAAACCGGGATGGCCTTTGTCTGAGATCCTCAAAACTTTAACATTGAAGAATGGATAAAAGCAAACCTTACAAGAAGGTTAACATATGTGTTTCAGCAAAACTGCAGAAATAGCGTTTTCAATGTTAATAATTATTATAATTATATAATTTTTAAATATGGACCCCAGCTTGAACCATACTTACTTGTATTACCAACTAATCTTAGACAATATATTTGTAGATTTATAATTCTGAATAGTATGTTTCCTATAGATATATATGATTGAAACTGTATTTTAAGTTAATAAAACTTCGGATTGAAAATCTATACTATGAAAATTAAATGTTTTATATGTGGGCATTTGAGTTTCTCAAATAATATATCAAAACTGATGACAAGAACTCACTTTTTAGAAAATAAATGTTTGGACACGGCTTGAATGGGTGATGATGATGACATAATTTTGTAGAAACGTTGTACTTTATAATAAATTATCCAATCAAGCCGTCTTCAGACTTATATTATATCAGGACGATTTTGAATACGCAAATCAGCGATTCACGTAAAGAACACAGGTGATATAAAGTCTCTGTGGAATGTAATATATCAGAACTATATTTTTGCATTGCTTGGCATTATATAGGTAGTGTAATGACATCGAAAACTAATCGCTTTTGGGAAGGATATGGAGAAGTTATTTCTAGTAAGAAATATTCCTACATTTAGATCATACAGTTGTGTTCAGATCAGAGATTTAGGAGATGAATATATATATATATATTATACTTAATGGTGTTGGAAAACAAAGAACCAAGGATCCACTTGAAAAGTGGGACCATCCAGTAAACCTTCAAGAAGTCATACCCCAGCTGTGGTAAGCAAATTACGGCGTCTTGTAACTGGTGAGAATCCACAAACACAAAGGTCAATGGTAAAAAATTTGTACATTTCTTAGGCAATAGTATGCAAATCTGGAAAAAAGAGACGCAAGTTACATGCAAGCAAATTGCTTCCACAACATATCCTTTCAGCTGATGTATACTCAAGAAGCTGGAGAATAAAACGAATATTCATACAATTCCATATAAAGACATACCAGTCAAGTTGCCTGATGCAGCTCCTATAGATTTCTGTGCGATCTGACTGTTGAAATGGATGATGGAACTCTCGTCCTCTTACACAAGGTAAATTATCAAAAGCAGTGTAACTTACACTGCAGGACCATTGTCAATATGTATGGTCGTCGGATAGATCATGATCGGACTTACGACGTGATGAGACTCTAATATAATTTTAATATAATGTACTCAGCCTCTGTGTTTTAAAGAAGTTTCTTGTTTAATGACAGCTTGTAATTACTCACTATTCTATCAGTAGGCTCGCTTTTCTTTACACGACAACGTAAAATCCTATCTGTATATTTATAACGTGTTTTTTTTTTTCACCCACATTATAATTCATTCAAAAAGCGGTCTAAATTTATTGAAATGTTTTGTAATTTGATGCCATAACCAGTCTATATCATGACAGACTGTAGAAAAGAGGTCAGGTGAATGTGATGTGGTTAGATTGACTATTGTTCAGTAATAAAGAATCCATCTCGATTTTTTAGAATACCATGTTTTTATCTAATCAAAACAAAAATTATCTTGAAACAGTAATATTAATAAACAATATAGATAAAATTTGACAAAATGCAAAACTGAAACTCATGCTAATTTAGTAATAAGAATAACAACAAAAATATTATAGCTTACTCATTCGTGATAGTAGATGAAATGAAAACACCATACTGTATTGAGTAGGAAATTAAAACGTAGAAACACCTGTACAGTAGCAGTAAACAGCATATTCTATTGAGTAGAAAATCAAATTGCTGAGAAACTGTTATAGTCACATAAATTTGTATTAAAATGTTCCAAGTCAGACAGCCGAATAATTTCACTAAGCCTATATTTACAGTTGCTTACTTAACTTTTTAATCTATGTTACGTCTCTGTTCGTTTGATAATTTCCCGTAAAAATACTTCCCGAGGAACTTCAGCGATACAAGCCCTTTCTTAAATAAAACTAGTTTATTCTTCCTCAATACAACTTTGCAATACATAGAATTTCCACAGTCACTTTAATTTAAACACACGCTATAATTCACAATGATCTCACTGTCTGCTATTCAATTATATATGTCGTCACTTCTCGCCGGTCTTATATATACAAAATAGAGGGCGTCTGGCAAACACCCTAGCCTTCAGGAACGTTCAAGATATTCATTACGTGTTACAAGAGTCACGTGACTTCCGCTGTCGTAACATCTACTTAACAAACCGTAAAAAATACATTAAGGACTAAGTCAAAGAATAGTTTTTCATTTGTCGACCTTATTATTAGCCTACAAATAAAATACTTGAATAGAACATTTAGAGCATACGAACCGGTAATCACACCTGGTATGGCATAGAAATACAACAAGGTTGTTTACAAAATATTTTGTAACTTTCCCACTAACTACATTTTTCTTTGTCAAATTAGACCTTAGGTTTCTGACAACAACGTAAAATGAATGTCTAATGTGTGTGTTTTTACATTAATTATTTACATTGACAGTAGAGAACAATAGTACTAACCAGCGTTCCTTAGTTACTGCGTTTAAGTGCTACTTTATTCCTCCTTATCTGAGTTTCTGAACCTCTTTGGGGGTTTTTTTGTCTGATGGCAGAAATACTATAGCCTTAAGACTGACCGCTTCGGTTGCACTGGGAATTTATATCTGACTGTCATAGTCAACTACATTATTCCGCACCAGTTCCATCCCAAATAATAGGCTAAATAACGTTTAATTTGTTACCTTCCAAAATTCATTCTTCTCCTTGACAAAGCAAAATCAATCTTCATTTACAACAACAATAAGTCAAAAATAGATGAGTGCATAAGACATTCGATGACACTTCTAGATAATTTTGAATAAAAAGCTGAAGAAAAGTATGGAGACATTCACAAGTAAAAGCTACTCTAGTCTGAGGTAGCATGACATTATATACTTGAGAATACTTATTCCTATATGTGAATTTCTCAAAGAGTATTTCTGAAAAAAAAAGCAGAGAGAGACGATTACTTACGTCTATGAGCTCACCGTGTTAGATGGTCCACAATGGTTATCCTTTTGTTTTTTAATAATATTCTGGTTCCTCATTTATTTTTGTTTTCCTTTACTCGAACATCAAATAACAACAAAAAGTTGATGGCGTGTTATTATTTTAGGAAATTAAATGCAAAGTTGCGACAAAATGACTGGATATACAGTAGTAGCTTAATACGGTTTCTTAATGAGCTTCTCTGCTATATACTCCCAGTAATCGTGTAATGTTCAGCAAGGATCTTCGTTATAGTCGTATGATCTGTACCCGTTACACTCGTTATCAAACAATGTATTGTCTACTTTCTACGTTTGAAAAAATCTGTCTAGTGAAAAAAGAATAAAAATAAAGCTAAATTGTTAATCTTTACAATTTGTAAACATCTAATCTTCCATCAATGTTAGCACATTCTTCAGAGTAGAATGCTATTTGTCAAAACATGATCGATGTGAAGTCAGATATTTTATACTAGAGAAACACAAAACAAGATTACAGAAAATTTTGGTACTTAGTCAGTAAAAAATGTATTTAAAAAAATTCCAACACCCCCAGTGGCTGGGTTATAGGTCTGCAGGCTTACGTCGCTAAAGATCAGGTTTCGATCCTCGCACAGTGCACAGATAGCTCATTGTGTAGCTTTGTGCCTAACCCTTTATCATTTCCACTTGTATATCTACGCATACTAGATATCATTTCCACCCATACATTTACAACAAGTACGATGATGTAAAACATCCTTCCATGTACGATAAAGGGTAAACAACAACCAAACAAACAATTTTTCAACGTTTTGGTTATGTATTGTAAAGATTGGCTAGTCTGTTAAATGCTAAGATTCAAAATATAATATAAAAATAACAATTGTAACTTTATGCAACACGTTAACAGAGATAACAGTCAGATTGTCCATCTTTAAAATGAAGTTCTCTAAACAAAGGTAAACAAATGCAAATCTTACTGTAAAATGATAAACCGACACTTTTTTTATAAGATCAAACACTTATATTACATGTTACTTTATAACATCGCAATGTATTGTTAGCGCAGCATGTAGTGCGTTAAATGAGTATATTAAAGCAGTTTGTTTCGTTATTATATGTATGATTATAAAATAATTTTCCGTAGATGATTGTGCAAAAACAGTGTCTTTTGGATATATATTTCTCAATCCTTATTACTACAAATCAAAATCCGCTCAACAAGCTCCAAGTGTTCCTTGTGATGTTGTATAACATTATATGAATTCCATTCGAGTACAGTTCGCATCCAGGCATTGATTTTTTCATAAATATTTTATTGTTAAATCATTATATTTGGGACCACTTTGAACCAGCTCATTGATACGACGTGGTTTTATATAATCTTCTATTTCTCTTCGAATGAATTTGCATATGATGTCTCATCTAAGGACTATAATATAGTTTGAATTATCAGATTATCTATATATATACTCGTGTATTTGTTAGAATTTATTGATATAAACTAAAATACATCATAAATTAATTACTTGGTTTCTTGGTTGAAGGACCGACATTTGGGACATCCCCGTCCTCAGTAGCCACCAAAATGTGGGAGTACTGATTCTTCCTGTAACATATTGATTGTACGTCCGCCGAGAGTTCTCTCTCTCTCAGTCGGGATTATATTCCGTTTCCTCTAGAGAACCCCAACTCGGCATATTTTTCCATTGTTTCTGCTGCAGCTTCTCTGGAGTTCTGCTCAAAGATTTCCTATAGGATTTTCACAATCTCTGTTTCGTCTATCCCCAATTTGCTGCCAACGAGAGCCCTGCCAGCCAATTTATCTGCACTTTCATTTCGTTGGACCCCAGCATGACCAGGGGAAAATATCCATGTTAGGCTATTCACATACAACTTTCACAGCGATTGTAACCATTCCATGCGTAGCCATACAGCCTCTAGTTTACGCAGCATATTTTGTAAATCGGTGACAATTACTACCTGTCTGGCAGGTTGGTCCT
>NW_013668687.1:95502-111346 GCF_000517525.1 Limulus polyphemus
CTCACTTAGTATGGGTGCAAAATTTCAGGTTTCTAGGTTCTTTGTTCTTGGAGATATGGCGGTCACACACACACAGGACAACAGACCCACAGACACACTCTTTTATTATCATTGATTTAAAATAATAAAATAAGTATTTAGATAAGACATACATGCTTTATTAGTATAGTCGTTTTATATTTGTTCTTGATAGCTCATTATTGTCATACCAGACTGTTACAGATAGACCTTTCGCCCTTTGCTTTATACTTACCAATACCACTGTAATAGTTTTCCAAAAAAAAGGTTCTGGATAGCATTTTATGATCACGTGATGTTACTGCTGGGGTTTATAAAATGTAAAGTGTAAGAGATAAGATTTTTAGTTTCGGTTTATATTTTCAGAGCTTCTTTCAATGAAACACTTTTGTTTATCAAATTGTTTTCGAATTAAGTGGCCAAGATGATAATCAGTTGCTGTTTAACTATAATTCTAGCACTGTTACCAGCAACATCAACAAGACTGGTTTTGAAAGAAAATGGTTATGAACAATTAATTGTTAGCATACATGGAAATATTTGAGAAGATGAAAATCTCATTCATGGGATAAAAGTAAGTGTCTTTGCTTCGATTAGTTTACTGACGGTTCAGTAAAATAAATATTTAATTTTTTCTTTAAGCCTTTGTTATGAAAAAAGTGCTTGGTACTATTTAACAGTTTAGACTTGTAACCAATATGTCTGTAAATGCACCTTGAAATTGTATTACTACTAGTATTTGCTTGCTTGTTTGTTTGAAGTTAAGCACAAAGTTACACAATGGGCTATCTGTGCTCTGCCCACCACGGGTATCGAAACCCGGTTTCTATCGTTGTAAGTCCGCTGTGATACTGGGGGCTACTACTACTGAGAGAGCACTACTTTGAGAGACTGAACATGTCAAGATATTTAGCATCGATCTCTC
Organism: Limulus polyphemus; assembly: GCF_000517525.1. Lineage (NCBI taxonomy): Eukaryota > Metazoa > Arthropoda > Merostomata > Xiphosura > Limulidae > Limulus > Limulus polyphemus. The sequence continues at coordinate 96,446 of NW_013668687.1, forward strand.
TTTTAAGTTGATTCTCGTCAATATTAATTTTTCTGATTCAAATTATGAATTAGTGTATTATCTTGCACTTTTTATAATTAAAGGTCATTTGCCAAATATTTGTCCAAATTAACAATTGACCCAACTCATTTTGTAATACCTCAAAATTCTCAATGCAGCTGCAAAAACCCAAGAGTTTAATTTCATTAGCAAATTTTACTACTTCACTAAATAAACCTTTACCAATATCATTACTATAAATAAGAAAACACTTAGACTCAAGCATTGAACCCTGAGGTACTCCACTAGTAACAAGGTCCACTTTGAATAAATTTAATTTATAACAATCTATGTTGTTGTTTTCCTTCATCCAAACATCTTATAATACAATAATTCTTTCTCCAATCTTTACCAATTTGATTTTCTTAACTACTCTCTTGTGTAACATCTTATCCAAAGCCTTTTTGGAAATCCAAGTGCATAAAATACATATCTTCTCCTTCGTTCATATAATAAATAACGACCTAAAAAAAAGCAAAGTAGCAAATTGATAAGGCAATATTTTCTTTTTCTAAATCCATGTTGGCTTTCATTTATGATATGTTATTTCATAAAATAATTTTGTAATGCTTATTTTATCACATTTGCTAAATATTTTTTCACCTCAAAAGTAAGGTTAATTGGTCTATATTTTCCAGGACAACTTTTACCACTCCATATCAAAAGGGAGAAACCATCTAGTGAACTAACAAAATGACAGATAGTGACTTATATATCTTATCTTTTATCTCCTATGAAACTCTGAAGAAGAATCTTATTTATTCCGGGTGCTTTACCTGTTTTCAATATCTTAATCTTCCTACTTATCACCAACGGACTAATACCTACAGGATTCAAGTCAATTACGATATTTCCCGTAGAAAGCTCAGGGTGAGGAATATTGCTAACACACACACATATACATATTCTCTTCTAAATCAGAAAAGAAGAAAACATTTATAAACTGAGCCAACTTATAGTCTTCAACAACACCAACATTGCTGTCAGCATACTTTAAAAGCCTAATCCCTATTCTAGCGTTTTGACGAACTTTTACAAATCTTTGTTGTTATGTCAAACATCATTAAATAGCTTTTCTCCCAGCTCTATCACATTTGATAATTGCCCTTTTAACCAAATACTTAGCGTTTCAGTAGTTTTGTAAAATTTTCAATGTATATGTTAATTTAAACTTCTTAAACGTATGGCATTTATCCATAATTTGCTTATTAATGTTTTTGGTAAACCAATTAGGTTTGATCTTCTTTGATACCCTTTTCCTCTAACTTTTTAGCAAACCATTTTCAAAACTTTTCCAAATATGTAACACATCATTGTCCCAATTCACTAACCATAAGTCTTTTCTCATGGCCTTATACTTGTCTTTCTGAAATTTTGGAACTAAGCTTTCATATCGTTTTTATCTCAACACATAACAAAACATCAAACTAACTGTGAAATGATGAGTCTTACCTAAATGTTTTCCTGTTTCAACTTGTAGGACCTCATTCGTGGTTAACAACAAATCTAAAATGTATTCCCATGGCTGGTTCTCTGGCCATTTGATAAAGGAAATCATCTTGAGTGACTTTAAGAAATCTCTCTCACTCGCTATTAGACTGCATAAAATCCCAATCAATACTGCTAAAATTAAAGGTTTCTATAAATACTTCATCAGTAACAACCGTGATATCATTATAGGTGATATTTGAGCATATCATTCGCTTCCTGCCTGGTTTTAGTTATATAGGAATTTTTTTTTTAGTTTATCTAGTTTCTGTGTAGTTGTAACATACACACTGGTCCAGAAAAACATTGTATTTGCCTTTTTCTACTTTTTTGTTTTTGTTCTCTATAATAAATATTGTCTTTTCTGCCAGAAGAAATATTGCAGTAGCCTAGATCATACATGTTGAAAGGGTTACTTACTGTAATATTTTTTGCTGGCCAAATGGGTAATGTCTGTCTGTTAAAGCAAGCATATGCTGTGAGAGAACAAAGTTCATGAGTTGACGCTGTCAATTGGTCATAAAAACTGAGTTTATTTGTTGATTTCAAGCATAATTTTCATTCAGTTCTACCAAGTGATCTTTGAGTAAAGACCACATTTGAAATCATCAAGTTTCAATCCTGACAGGTTGAAAGCTGTGGTAACAAACATAACCTAGTAGGTAATCAACTGTGGCCTTGTGTGTGCAATTATATATGTGTTTGTTTTTTCAAACTTATCCAGCCTCGTTATTTCACACACAAGAAAATTCAGTCAAGGTTTCAAATACAGACTAGTATACAAACTTCCTAGTAAATCCTGTCGTTATTAGCAAATATACCTATCTGGTACTTGAGCAGTTCACCTGAAAATACCAAAAGGAGGTAGGAAGGATAAATTTATGTGCTATGACAACGGGATTTATAATGTAGTTTTTGTTTTGATAACATGCATACTAGCCCTTTCTTAACCTTTTGTATTTAATCATGTTTAAAAAAAAATACTTTTATGTTTAGAATGGCTTATTCTAACTGTAGAAGTATTCATGACCAAGAGAGAGAGAGTTTAGCTGAGAGTGAGGGCTACAGTAAAAAGTGTTGAATCAAAGAAATGTCCTATTTTGAACATAAGACTTTTGCCTATGATTCAATGGTCCATGGCATTGGTCAACCTGCTGTAAACACATACTCATGGAGATTTGCTCACATCTTCAGAATCCAGATTGCTGGAGCAAACTGTACTCCTGAGAATCAGACTCACCTGGTGAGTCCAAGATTGTTTAGGGAGGTTTCTACATGACTTTTAGACAATTGCCAGTCAGAATCACGGCCTCAACTTTGGTCTAGATAACAGGTGGATGACTTCTGCCAGTGAATTATGTTTTTCTAGCATATGAGACAATGGGCACTCACAAATGAACACCATTAACCATGGAGGGGCATATCTTTCAGCTCATGATAGGATCATGCAGGGTTTTATGATGGGCTAAACTGAATATTCATCACCAATTATTCCTGACCAAGGAACCGACTGACCATTTGGATGTCAGAATATTTTTCAGCTTCCAACCAGAGCTGATAAAATTAGTGGCATCTTCTCCTGGCATTGGTATGGATAACATGAAAAAGAGGCTTTGGCCAGTTGCGCAAATCCAAACAAACCAAGTCCCTAGTGTTCAAGAGAATAGCATAAAGTTCAGGTCTTAAAGTATTTCAGCAGATAAATGCTTGGAATAGATTAACATAGAAATAGGCTGTTCACCACTTATCTTGAGCTTAGATGTTCTGGGTTTCAATGCTGCTGAACACCTGGATGAAGGGCAGCAAGAAAAAATGGGATACAGTCATATGCAAGCTTCATTGCCAATTTGATCAACTGGAGAATCAGGTGATCTACCAGGCCAAATTCAAGGCTTAGAAGATGACTGGCTGTCTACATGACCAATCTGTACTTATTACTTGGGAAAGCATAGCCAGCAATGATCTTTGCAAATTGGGTTGATAACTTTATTGAGGGACACTCCAATGAGATTATGCAACAACACTTGGGAGTGAAAGACATCCTCATACGTTTTACCAACAGTCACTGAAGTGGTCACGTTGAACTGACCATTATAGTGGGAGGAGTTTGCAGCTGTAGTGGGAATTCTGTCAATAGATGGTGCTACCCTGGCGCTTCCATCACAATGGTCTAGACCCAACTGTTGGGCTAACAATCAGTCACACACAAATCCTAGCACTGTGGTGCAACCACACCAGTCTTCAGTAAGTGACCTGGGCTATGTGCTTCACTCTCTCCATCCTGAATTATGTCCACATGAAGTCATCAGTGGATACTTTTACTGTGGCATGTACTCCATGGGTGGACCTGTTTGTTTCTCTTGTAGAGTAATAAGACATTGGTGAAGGAACTTTATTGAGCAGCAAAGCTAGTAAGACTATTTATTTTAGCCAATAGCTCAGTAGATTACAGATAGTCCATAACATCAGCACTTTGCTAAGCAGAAAATTAGACAAGGTTATCACTACTGGCTGTCAGGTCAGCATGTCTTGGATGGCCAGTAACAAGCAGTGGATTGTGTGGTTTGGAAAAGCACAACAAACTTCTTGCACCAAAAAGTTTAGCAGTCATCTCAGCTTTGTCAGGTCTGGAGGGAGCTTGGTATGTGCTGATGAGGTTAGAAGGGCAAGAGATTGGGTTTCTAGCAGACGCAGAAGTGACGAGAGTCCTAGTAGACCTCGTGTTCTTTCAAGCCCTCTGAGTGAGACCACCTCTATGCTCAATGGATCTTAGCTTTATTCTAACAAATGCTGATAGACTAGACGATATAAAATAGGTATATCTCTTGCTCAGTTTAGAAGGTGTTACCAACAGAATGCAATTAGTCTTTTACCATCTTGGTTCTGGGATAGGCATCCTTAAGATTGACATAATGTGGAGCCAGTCCATTAATTTGCCTGTGCAATGTTTGAGCTGATTTGCTGTGAGAGAATCACACAGTGGTGATCAGATTGTACCCATGAACAGTGAAACGCACGAGTATATGTATCAGATGGAATAATAGTACCTCCATGTACACAAGTGATGTTCCATTGTTTAACCTAGAAAAAGTCTAATGCACTGGTGCCATTTAACATGGTTATAGGAGCCATGTATGAGATGAACTGTTTCATGTGCAGAAAGCAGGTAGCATTGAATCAGACAATAATCTACCCAAGAAGTCACAGTGCTGCTTTGCAGATATTGGTGATTAACTGGAATGATTGTAGGCGTGATAAGCTAGAGGGAAGTGATCAATTCTTGTGGTAACTCTATAGTTGCATCCATTACACCATGGATGGAAGCAAAAGTAAGGCTGTCAACATACCCGATTCGTTGTTTGAGGATTGTGCTGAAAACCTAGACCCAATAAAGTGAAATTAACTTATTGGGTGAATATTCTGACGCATTTGTAGAACCAAATACCAATTGGTTGAAATCTTGTAATTCACAACAAATTTGTTACGCAACTTGTTAATGGGAGAAAGTCTCTAATGAAAAACAGTAAAGAATGGGCAAATGTTAACAGTGAAAGATGAAATTAACATAATCTAATATCAGTCAATTTCATTGTGCTGAATCTTTTGCAGCCTCGACTTTCATTTCTTTCTAGACTAGTCCAACAATCTTCCAAGCTTTGATGGTGCAGGATCCTTCTCGCAATGAGGGGATCAGCATTCCTGCATTTGTGGATCCCTTAGTGACAATGCTAGCTACATCTTTGGAAGAGCTTATTCTTCCTGCCATCAAGAAGCTTTTGTCATTGTCACTCCTGATAACACTGAAGGAGGAGATAAAGTTTAAGGCCACTGGGGGTCTATTGGTATGTTATTGAAGGATGTACCACTACTACTAGGAGATGGCATGAGATATGTTGACATTTCTGATGGGACCAGTACATTCTGAAGCTGAAAAAGAGCTCTCTGATAGTAAATATGTCTTAAGGAGCATCGAAGTCCTAGAAAGATACAGGTTGGTTGAGCTCCAGAACAACTCCTGACCAGATTACTATGATAATGACAACCCATAAGAGCCAGATGGCTTGTGGACCAGCTTCAGAGTCAACAAGGGATCCCTTATGTCAAGGGAAAATGCACTTACACTGGCCACCCAAACAGAACCTACATAGTTGTGTAAGATAGATACCACAAGCAAAGGCATTGTGAAGAAATGGCTACCAACAGGAGAAAGACATCAGCTCCATGCAATGGGGGAAAATCAGCTGATAGAATACAAGGAGGTGGTGCAAAGCCTGTGAGTCAGGTTTGTTGACACTAAGAGAGCCCTCATTAAATTCCAGGATGACCTGGAAGCATCGACAGTGGCCAACAATAAGATGATGGTGGCCCTAGAGAATTTGCTAGTGGAGTTGAAGTGAAGGGAAATGAAGCATCAAATTAATTTTAGGGTAAGCATATATGCTATATATAGTTAATTTATTGTAACATCAAATGTAAAGTTTGTGTTCAATTTAAAGTGTTCCCTGTAATGATATGTCCTGGCTCTTTCACACATGTAATTGTGAAAGAGCAGAAATTTAAAAGTTTTTGTATATATTTATTTTCGTGTATTTGATATATTATACATATAATGTGCCATTACCCACTCAAGAATACTAGTATGTATGATCGAGAAATAGTTAGTTTACGTTTGTATTTTTTAATTATATATCAAAGAGTTTGAATTTATTTTTCTGTTACATATTTGATATTTTTTCCATTATGCATTAATTTTTAATCATGAATGGAAGATATTGAATTATAATGGTGTATTTTTTCCATGTCAAATTTTTCTGTATGATATATTTTCCTGAATGTTTGTTTGTTTGGTTGAAGTTAAGCACAAAGCTACACAATGGGCTATCTGTGCCTTGCTCACTACGGGTATCGAAACCCGGTTTTTAGCGTTGTAAGTCCGCAGACGTATCACTGTTCCACTGGGGGGGGGAGGGGGGCTTTCCTGAATGTTAAAGGTTTATTTGATAATGTCCCATTTTGATGCATTACGCATTATTTTTTGCAAGTGTTTTTGTTAAAGGATTTTTCGTGACCTAAAGCCATGTTTAATTTTCATTTATTATGTATTATGGAATGTCTTATTTGTTTAAATATGGCCATGTTTGATCTTATTAAAGGATTATTTCATTTTATTTTAAATACATACTATATTAGACTGCCCTTTTCTTCAGGGATCAGGTGATTTTTCTCCTGGTTTTTCTATTTTGTTTAATCCTTTTAAATTCTGTTAAAATATTAAAGGTTTTTGTTATGTTTTCTTCTATTTATATATTTGGTTTTGTGAAAAGTGTATTAAGTATTCACTCTTAGATTGGGCAGGGTATCTCTGCATTTTCGTTATTTCTTTCCTTTTTTATTTTTACTTCGTTATTTAAAGTATATTATGTATTTCATTGTTAAATGATAAATTTATATAAATCGTAATTAAAGGTTTTATGTATTGTACTTTGTATTGTGTTCATTTTAACTGGATGTTATTTTACATCTTTAAATATGTTAAAGGATTTTTCTTTTGATCAGTTAATTTTTATTATGAGATAGTGTGCAGTGTAAGTAGCTTTTAAATTAAAATTAAAGAACTTTCTTTTAAATTATTTCACTTTTATATTATGTATTATTCCATTTTGAATGTTAGTTAAAAGTATTTTTATTACTATACTGTGTTCTCTTAGTTTACATTTTGAGGCACAGTTAAATAATTCTTCTACATTATTATGATGTGACTGTTTCAAACCGTAGCTGAAGGCTTCTTTTCTTTTAATTATTTATTTATTATGTTATGTTCCAAAATGTCTTAAAATTGGGTTTCTTTTCATTAATTCTTTATTAGTAGGTATCTTCGTGTATTTTAAAATTATTATTAAATGGTCGAGTCGTCCATGTGGCATTAACATGTTCTTAGGAACAAAAAGTTAATATTCTCATTGGTCATGGCGAGAGATTAAAGGCTATTGATTTGTAAGTTAATTTTGATATTCGGCTTGAGGAGAAGCCTGCAACAGATAAGAGAAACAAAATTTTATATGCAGGCATATCACGTGTTTTTGACCCACTTTTATTTTTATTTAAATTATTATTTTTTCTATATTTCGTTTCTATGCATTTATAGCATAAGCATGTAGCCCAGAAAATCATTGTAATTTGCCTTGTCGTAGTTGCTCCACTTCTTTGATATATATATATATAGTAGATAATGACTATTCTGCATGAGGGAATATTGTGGTAGCATAGTGCAGTGGTTGCTATTTTCTTAGTTTAAAGCTACACAATGGTTTGCCTGCATTCTCTTTCCTGTGGTAGATCAAACCTCGGGTTCTAGCATTGTAAGCCCATGACCTTACCATTGAAATATTGGGGGACAACAAAAGGCAACTTGTATTGAAATGGTTGCTGGCTGTAATATTCTTTGCTGGCCAAATTGACGACGTCTGTATGTTACAGCCAACCAGTGCTGTGAGAGAACATGGGTCACAAAGTGACATTGTTGATTAGACAAAAAATAAAACAAAACGAGTTTACCTTTTGAATTCAAACATGCTTTCCTGGTTCAGCTTTAATAGATCTGATAGGTCTTAACAACCGAAGTATTTAAAACCAAATACATTGGGTTTTTTTTTTTGTCTTCGAGCAAAGTCACATTTCCGCTTTGTGAGTGCATAGGCTTACCGCTGTTCCACCGGGAGAAACTACATATCAAGGAAAATATATTATTTGATTCAGCACTTGTCACTGAGTTATATGACTGTAGTATATGTTATAAATTGTTGCATAAAGAACCATACCAAAGATATAATGCTATATGAAGAACTTTGTTAATAGTTTTAACAACAGAAATGTTTGTTTAAGCTTCATAAATAATAGAATGTGAACCATAAGATATTAGTTGGGAACGTGTATACATTTTCTATAAATTACTTGGAGCATTAAAGTAACCTATTCTTTCATAAAAAAGGTATAGAATTACCTTCTGACATACACGCATTATTATTTTACCTTAACGTGATATTTTTCTCATTCACTTAATTTACAGTTGTCTCTGAAAATGTCTAATAATTTGTTATGTACAAATCTGTGACAAAGAAATCCCCAAAATGCTGCAGATTGAGTTATTTCGTAGGGATCGAGCCTCAATGTTCAACATTATAAGATGGGGTCATCACAAACAGCCACTCTTGTAATTAGTTTTCCACCTGTTTTCCCTTCAATATTATGTATTTAAAAGAATATAAAGTAAATGAAGAATTACATTGTCATATAAAATTGTCAGTTAGTTACGACTCTTGTTCCAGTACCTTCTTAACCAAGTATTCTTCAACAGGATCTTTTGATCAAAACATCTAAACTCTTGTTCCAAACAACCGGAAATCGACTCTTCTTCAAAAAGATCACGATAGTAGTTCCACACACAGCAAATATCAGAGTCGGACCACCAGATGGGGCTTACGGACATAATCCTTATACCATAGGAACTACAAGATGTGGCCAGCGAGGGCTATATGTCTACCTGACACCCGAATTTCTCCTCAACGTCAAACATAGAGAGAGACCCGGTAAGTTTTAAATTGTTTGTTGTTGTTGCATAGACATAAAATAGCATTTACGTTAAAACCACAACCGTAGCCTACTGAAGTGAAATATTTATCTATCTCAGATGGTCAAAAACAGATTCCAATGACTGAACCAGTCGAAAGTTCAAAGTATATCTCACCAACTGTAGACGTGTATATCGGTTTTAATGCAGTGGTTACAATAGTAATTTTAAAAACTCAAAACGGTTTGATTACATTTTGAAATTCGACCTTAATAAGAAAATAAAATTAGGAAATCTGCATTCACGTGTCTACTGATTATAGATTCAACTTTTATTATGAGTTACTTGTTTTTGTGTATTAATATGGACTTAATTGGTCAAAATGATTCAGTTCCATATCATATTGATTCCAACAAATATCACACAAACTATCTTAACATTAATAAATCGTAACTCATTCAAAGTTTGGTTAGTATAACCCATCTCTGATAATAGTGAATGAAATGAGACTAAAAACTATGGTCAAAACAATTACTTGCATAAAATAAGATATATGTAGACATCTTCTTTTTGGTCATATTTATAGAAAGTAACAGAGTTACTGTTAACCTCGTCCCTTACAAACTATTACCTGTGTCACATACTCAATCCTTGCCTGATATGTAAGTAGAATACTTTGATTAAGAAATCCTGGGACTCCCTGAAGCACTAATGAAAAAAAACCAACAAATGACGAGTTTTACACCGTTACACAATGGCAAAAGAAACTATACTTCTTTTGAAACTACTGTTACATTAGTTTTGTTTCCTATGAGATTTGATTGAAATGTACCATACAAGAATAAGAGGCATACTGTATTCAAGCTAATAATGTCTTACTTTCTGTCAAGCCAAGTAAGTGGAAAATCGCGTGTTACTTTATCACCATACACTACTAACGATTCAGTGTTTGAAAGGAATTTTTAGATTTGATTTCAAAATATTATTGGAAAAAAATTGCAGCTACTAGGGGCTATTATTTCTATATTAGCAAAGCATAAATATGACAGGTTACTGATTGGAATAATTTTAATCATAAGATCCTAGATTTTTTCTGCAATAGTCGTAATATAATCTCACTTTTCTATTGTAGATCGAGTGCTCCTACGTAATTGGGCTATCTATCGATACGGGATATTTGAAGAAAGAGGTGTTCCTGGAGACAAACGATTTCCACTTTATTATGTTGATATGGATTACAGAAAATATAACTATTACGTACGTATATGTTCAGTTATATTTTGTTATGTGTATTCTTGCATTGTGCACAAGCCAGAATAGCAGTATAAAGATAATATCTGAAGTTCTCTGCATCGTTATGAGACAGAAAGTGCATGTAAAACTTCTCTCTCTCAAATACCCATCTTTGAAGAAAGAGCATCAAATGCACTGAGTAGCTTTAGCAATTCCATTGGTATGTCAAACGTGAAAATGGATCAGTGTAGCTTTGTGTTATTTACAAATGTTAACCCAGGATCCCCAAACCCCTGCACAACAGCAATAGGGATACTAGTTTGGAGATCATCTGAGGAATATTCCTCAATAGGGAGGTTTTGTGGTTGGTTCAATTATGGTGTAGTTACCATCAACTTGTTTGATTGTAAGTATTTTTACACCATTAAAGAACATACAGTGTCTGGCCAGAGACATAGGAGCAAATTATTGACATTAATGTGAGGCTATTTGTGGGTGCATTTGGTTTGTTGCACTTTTAACAATGATTAAGAAACAAGTCTTCAGCTGTTATACACACATACTGCTCAGAGCCGACAAATCTGTATTAGGGTGTTAGCGTCTGCGAAAGTCCCTGCCAGAAAGTATGATTATAATTTCATTAATTTTGTATCAGTTCTGGTTGTTTCTTTAAATGTTTTAGCCTCTTCTGTGACAGTACTTTTGTCGAGTTTAGCCTCATCTCCATTTAAAGCCTTATTCGGTTTTTCTTTTGTACTTTTTACACAATCACACTTCATTGAATAATGAACGAAGCATTTTATAAGTCACTCAAAATGTACCATAATAATGAATGTGTCTGTCATTAACTGAAAGAGACTTCTTATCAACTTCATTCATGTTTAGCTAAATCTTTGCAGGAAGTGTGTCAAACATAGTGTCAGAGAGTTATTGCAACATAACTGCAACTGTTGAACCTGCGTGAATGGTGACATCGTGGCATGTTACATTTACTCATGCTCATGACGTGCATGTAAGGAACATGTTGTGTGACAGAGAAATTAATTTTCTGCTGGAAGAATATGTAGTGAAGCTTAAGGGTTATAAAAAAGAATCTGCATTCATTTTGAGGGGGAATATTGTTTTTTGATCACGCTTTGTGGAGGAATATAAACTGCCAACGTAGATTGATGAGAATCAAAAATTTCTCGATGAAGACATTTTTCGTAGAAAAAATCCGATGATAGGTTAATGATGATGAAATATTTGATTGTTGAATTGTGTGAGTGGTAAGGTGTGTAATTATGAAGATATTTGAAAATTGGGAATAAACCTTGATAAAAAATGTTATTTAAGCTACTAAATATTTTTATCTTTATCGATGCTTCCATACATCAGTTCTTTTAGGAACAGCTCATTAGTTAACATCAAATTCAGCTGAGTACGCATAAAGTGATTTATTTATGAAAAATCTCACATTTCATTATACAAGGACGTAGTTAAAGAATTTTTCAGGTGGATGAAAAAACAGTTTAATTTGCAAATCTTTGAATTGAGTATGCCTGAAAACTATATTGATTGTCTTGATGTCTAGTTAATGAGAAAATTTAATATTTAGATCATTCTGAAATGTTAATGAGTATTAAACTTAAGGACAGTTTACTATTTTTTACAAAATGTAAGTTTGACTTTACCTAGATTGTGGCTGCATTCTCTAACACAGATTCTTGTCATTCGTTTCGACATTATCCAATACTCTGTACTGCAAAATTATTTGAGATCATGAAATGTGCGTTGCTATATTCCTTACAGATCGTGGGTATTTGACCTTTCTTGGTATTCGTGACATTTATCTACAGGATATGTCAGACTTATATTCCAACGGAATATCTTCATTTCGAAATTAAATCAATAAATGTCATATCTTTATTTTTATTGCTGGGATGTGAACTCAACTCACATTCCCTTGTGTGCTGTAATAATTCTTTAACCTGCTTCAGTTAACTAAAACACTGATTTCGAGCTGTTCACTGATTTCTCCTTTAAATGCTTGTTGATGTCAGGATAGAGTGCTTGTCCAGTAAGTTTCCTTGCGTTGGTCGTTTTCATTCTTGTTGTATGAAATATATTATAATATATTCTGAATCTTTATATAGTCATACTAAAGGATGTTTCGACCATTTTGCTAAGTACTCATTAGTTTGTTTGTAGTGGAAACACAAAGCTACACAATGGGCTATCTGTGCTCTGCCCACCACATGTATTGAAACCCGGATTCTAGCGTTTTAATTAAGCAGACATATCGCTGTGCCGCTGGGGGACATTACTCAATAGATATTACTTAAAGGTTTTGCCTTCCTAATACTAGAATAGTTGCTGTTGAGCTAGTTATTTGTCCTTATTTTTGCTCTGGATTACATTATTTTGTAGTACAAAATGTATTCTGTTGTCTACAACTTATTGATTCTTCATTTTATTTCTACGCATACATCAGTTTTTGGTCTTGAGATGTCGGTTTGGTTTTCGAACTAAACATCCTGAATTTATGTATCTATATGGTGGGAAAACGTTTTGGATTTTCAGAAAAAAATAATATGATTGACTCAAAGCAACCCTACATAGATATACATCTATTGTTCACCTAATCTATGTTACAGTCTGCTAACAGCATTGACCTATTCTTGGACCCAATGGTAGAATTTTTATTGGACAAAGAAGTTCGCTTTTGGTGTTGTACTTTCTACAGCTAAAAAAAAAAAAATAATTATTTTACCTCACAAGAAGGTTCATGTTATTTACTCTCATCTCTACTTGTTTAAAATTGGCGTATGTTCCTCCTTTTATTATGGTACTAACTTAACAACTATCAATCATGTAATTTTATTATTCTATCTCGGATCTTCATAGGTTTGTTCAAGACCTAAAACTTTCGCTTACTTTGAATACTTTATTAAACGTTGAGAAACTCCCTTTAGCTACTTAAGGTATCATGCTTTTTCACAGGTGTCACCCTATGGGACTTAAAAACTCAAAAATCAAGGATTTGATTCCCCGTGGTGGACGCAATAGATGGCCTAATGTGATTCTGATCTAAAGCAAATATTTTTTTTTCAAAAACACAATCCTGTTGGATAATCCTTAATCTTTTGTTGGTTTCTGTGTGCATTATTTTATTTCGAAATAACCCTCCTTGACGAAAGAACAAATTGCTATGATGAGAATTACATAGTGCACTCTGTTCTCTTAGATCTTTCAAAATAATATGATCATTTGAGTTTCTTATTTTAAATCTTAAACATTAGAAACATTAATACAACGATATATTTAAATAAAAGTACAAACATTTCATCATTGTGAGAACTTTTTTTGTTAAAATATCTCTGATGGTCTCACCAGAGTTGTTAGGTCCCAAGGTTTATGAATGGAAGTAATTAAACTTAGATGAAATATGAAGATAAAATACTTCTATCAAACATAATATTGCTATGTCTAATATAAAACTTAAATAAAGACGAAGATTGCTTTAAGCGTTTCACTGTTCTCGTAAATGACTGATTTTGATGAAACCAGTGACGTTACAATATTTTTCGATACTGTGATTACAATGTAATAGACATTACTGTATTTGTAATTAGTGAAGATATTTTTAACTGCTATTTGTTTTGTAATGTAAAATTATGAAACAGGGAATATAGTTCTAATCTCGATAAATTCTAGAATGTAAGGTATATTTCGTGAAATGAGTGTTTCATGTGCTGAAGGAGTTTGTTTAGCTAAGACTTACGTATTTATCATAACTTTCACCTGTACAATTGCAGGAATTTGTACCAAACAGCTGTATGTCAGCTATTGAAGGAGAAACTCAAATTAGTGGAACTTGTCTTCAGCAGAATCTTATACCTAATGAAGACTGTGAGTTTAAGCTTGAAGTTAATCCCTCCATTTTGACCTCTGTTATGTACCCAACAGACTTAGATGTGGTGAGTTATTTGAGACAAACCTAATTTTATGTTAATGTTTCTGTTGGAAATGGATGTAATATAAACTTTATTTATAGATTCATATCTAAAGTATAGCAGGGATTTAGATATGTTGATGTTGCATATGTTACCTTAACTTTTTCCAAATGGGATCGGTTATTTGTTAATTCAAACAGGTAATTCATGTTCTGTATTTTTAATTATTATAGAGGCAAAATTGTTTGTATTCTAACCTAAGTATCAAATATTCAACTCCTTTATATTTTTCTCTTTAGAACAAAGCTATATTTACTAGTCGGTATTTTTCATGCTTTAGTTGTGAAAACAACACCAGCAACAACTACTTTCGATGCACCAGGCTTGTTCAATCAGCGATTTACATATATCTGAAAAAAAACAAAAAACAACTTCAAAATCTAAACTATTTTTCACAGTAATGAGTTCTCGATTCCACTTATCAGTAGTATCATAAAACATTATTCAAAAATAACTTCACAACCTTCTAGCGTTAGATTTTCACATCCATATACTCCTCATTTTTCTAGCTTTCCCGGTTACTGGGGTCCATGGACTTCAATGTTTACAACATGTTTTTCTTTTTGGCAGAAATGTCTT
>NW_013668687.1:111596-118912 GCF_000517525.1 Limulus polyphemus
GCAGAAATGTCTTTTAAACTTTTTTTACACAAACTATTAGTTTATTTCAAAGACGACAGGTTTCCTGCAATCTTCTTTTGTGGTTCCTCATTTTGCATCTCCTTCCTATGGACGAAGCTACATGGAATGAAAACTCGTTACCTTTCTGCAAGCATAACGGAACGACTGATCACTAGTATGGTAAATTATTCGAACGTTTTCTAGTATTGTAAGAAGGACCATTCTTACTCGAGTATTGTCTAGTTCTACCAATGCAAAGACATTCTTTTTAACATAAATCTCTACAATAACTTCTGAAGCCCAACATAAACATTAATTAGTCAGCGATTAAGTTTCTGTTCAAAGGAATCTTTTTTAAAAGATAATTTAAGAAAAAGCGCTTCGTTTTGAAGACTTTTTGGCAAGGAATTTACAGACATACGAGCTTATTAGTTAAATGGACTGAAGTAACTGTTTATCCGCCATAACATTCTAAACTACACGTATCATCAGAAGGATAATTATACACTGATTGACAGTTTTATCAGGATCTCAATCCCAAGTAGTAGTGTATCACACCATTTATCTATGTGTGCAAAAACAGTCTATTAATATGATGTGTAAGGTGATTGTTTAAGACTTTCAAATACAGAAATTTATTTTCCAGGAAAAAGGGATTAGAGTAAGGATCTCTAATATTGTTTAAAAGGCCTCATAATAATTGTCAATATATTAAGACGTCTGTTGTCAGAATCTATCAAAAGTGAGAATCGAAGATGAATTATTTTTCCTCTAGGTAGAACCATGTTTTCCAACTATAGATGAACAATCAAGGTAAAAGAGAACTTGATAAGTTTCAAATTGAAACAGACATCAGATGTGTCCTATTTGGCCGACTTCTTCAACATTGATTAGAATTAGACTATATTTAGCCGCACTTGTGAAAAATTTTGCAAACAAAATTCATATGGCAACTGACAAATATTCCAAAAACTGTCCATCAAAGATACAAATAGTAAAACAGCTTCAGTTATACTTCGCGTCCAAAATATTGATAATGAATGACTGGAGGCATATAATATGGTATTGCTAATTACGGTTCTCTGTTTTTTGAACTGACAATAGAGTAAAACTGTGGGGAAATTACTGGAATTGTTATGATGTAAAGAATGTTCTCGTGGCAGGGCAGACATCTAATGTACCTGAGAGTTGTTTACAATGATGTCCATCCAACATTAATGCATTTCTAGTTCAATGGATAAGATTCTTCTAGGACAGGAATGCATGGAACAATTCCTGCTCGTATTTTCTGAAGCTGGTTTAGAAAGCATGATAATGACTTTAGTGAGTTTCTTTGGCCATCAAAGTGAACAAATCTTCATATGATTGAAGAGTTTGACATGAGCTTGAATCTTCAGCTTGCCACGGTAATCCTCTTCATACGTCTATGAAATTATTTCAGACCGTACACCTTAATGAATTGGCTTAATTAAACAATACTTCTTCCTGTAGCTTGTAGAATCTTTGCCACACCGAATCATGTCTCAGCTGTTATTATAAAAACAGGTCATCCAACCAATTGGAGGTCATAATAAGCTTGACAGTCAGTGTCCACCTTGGTGTTAAGTGTTGGAATATCAAAGGAATGCTCCTGATATTTGATTGTTTATGTATGTATATTAAATTTATGTAATATGTATAGAATGTTTATGTTAGTCATAATATTGTGCTAAACCAAAATGGAAGGTTTTGTTTCTTATTGCCTACAGCCCTTTGGATTTTGTGGATTCAACAAAAGCATTCCTCATAATATACGTCCTGATAATAGACACAACGTTCAATGTAACAGGAAAAGTGCATGGGAAGTGATATCTCAGAATGAAGATTTAAAGTATACCAAGTATGTCCTATTTCTACATCATTTTGTTTTGCTTTAACCAAAGCAAAGATTGTTTGTGAAAAAGGCCTAACTGCTATACAACTTTGTCATTATTATATTATTCTCCTTCGTTATAAACAACAAACGCGGAGCATATTATGAAAACATATATAATAAAATTTTGTGCCTAGTTCGAATTGTGCTAACGTTAAAATTATATTTAAAAAAAAGTAGAGATTAAGACCTTAATTAGTCTGACTGTTTTAAATGGACTTCACCCAATAATTCTGAGGCAGATTGAAACATCGTCTTCTACTGACACCATTTATGGTTAAAAACGAAACTGTAAATAATCACTAACAATATTTCTTCAAAATTGATAAGGATGAATAATCTTCACAACAACTTTAAATTTATATTTTCTCATCATCGTTTATTCTTTTTATTTTATATTTGATTTAAATTATTTATTTGTGAATAATGTGACGATAATGACTTAATGGCGAAACAAACTTATTCATATTCATGCTTGATTGAAGTAGTTTAGTACACTAGTGTAGAAAAGTTAAGCAACAAACTTTGGGTACTAACGATTTGTTCTTTAACTTTTAAACAGCAGTGTATATAAAGACTACTTGATAAGAAATGTTTCCTCATTCGAATTACATGTGTTATCTTAAACTGTTGGTTGTCTATTGACGTTCCATATATTCAAGAATGTATTTGGACAGATGACTTTTTACTTTTTCTGTGTTTGCCTGCTATTCAATGTGTGTTTCAAAGGTTCTAACTCTTTAACCTAAATAACCTCGTTCACATCGAGGTCACTTATACATATAAGTAACACGTGCTCATTTTAGAATAGCAATTCTGTCCTATATCCTAAATAAACTCCGAATTCTTAGTCGAAAATGAGTTAGGTTGGTCTATATTTTCTTCAGATGATTATACATTTGTTATCTGCCTGCAAAGTGAAGCACCATCTCTAAAAAACTACTGCTTCATATGTCTTATGTATGGAAGTACATTATGTTAATAAAATAGTAAATTGGCAAACAACAACTTACAATAATAATGAAGTGGTTTATTTTGGGGGGAACATACACTTCCTTATGTTTGTAAGTCGTCGTTTCTCAATTTGCTATGGCTTCATACGTCGTTGTTCAACAGAATATGTTATTGACACCATAACAGACAAGATATCGATTCTTTAGTGTGAGCATAATGCGTCTCATTTGACGTTTGACATACAAGCAATCCTTGAGAAGAGTGTGCCCAATTACCTGCAAAGCAATAAGCCACCCAGTTATAACTGCGTAACAACTGATTCAGTCTCGGAGCAGATATTCTAGAAATGTGATGAGCTAGAATCGCTACATAGCGCTCATCTTTTTGAGTTGTGGATGATTGTTTGTACTGATCTGGAGGTGATATCTTAATAACAAAACTTCGATACATTGTAGCTAATTCGCAACAACCTGTTGTGATTGGTCGCTTTCATCAAAACGAGTTAGTTTATGTACTTTATCTTATAAACGTTCTCATTAATTTTATATCTCGCATTATTTTTGTCTATACTTCTATGCAATGATAAAACAATAGCAGTCATAATACATCCTGTAAGCAGACCTTAAAGATTTCAGCCTAATTACAAAACTAAATACGGGACGGAAATGACATGGATGTTGAAAAATAAAGTTTTAACACACACTTATATATATATGTGTGTGTGTGTGAATTGATTATAATTCTCTGCTTCAGTGACAGTCCACAGATATGGAAGATATAGATACTGTAACATAAAATTGTATTATATATATATATATATATATTGGTATTTCGGTATAGTTCTATGCAAAAAACAACAACAAAATTCTGGAATATGGTAACAACGCCAAAAGATAAAAAAAAAAAAAGTCGAATGCCAATGACTTTTAGGGCTTGTCTTCTCTAAAAGGATCAACCTGTCAGATCTTTAGATGCAGTACGAAACCAATGGACTTTTGTACTAAAGACAAGGTCCCTATAAGTCACTACAAAATTGACTTGGCCAGATTTTTTCTTCACGTGAATTTTCTCTGGTTGAAAGTGTGCCTTACAGATAGAAAGGAAGAATACTGACTGTAGGTATTTCAAAGACAACGCTTAAAGATTATATTTTATTAGGAATGAAATAGTTCTCCATTTTGAACTTATTTTAATTTTATTCGACAAAAATTGCGGACTTTTATTCTAGTCATGGTAACTCCAAGTCATCCGGCAGCTTTATTTCATCACTGGTCACTTTTCTGTTTTCACAGTTTCTGCTGAAGTGTCCGACTTTTCACTTCATGAAGTGATTTTATTTTGCACTAAACAACTTAATGCCTTTTATCCGTTATTATTAGAGTTGGGCATTTAATTTGTTACGGCTTGTACACAATATTAAACTTCGATAAGTTATGAAAATATGTTAATACAACTACATTTAGTTGACATTAAAACAGCATTTAGAAAACTTGTATTGGCCAGGTATTTTAAGACTGATTGATATTTCATTTAATTAAAAGTATTTGTATAATGTTAAATATTTTCATTTGAACTTGTAGATTTTTATCATATTACAGTCTCAGCTTTCCCTATATTAGTGTTTCCATCTTAAACGCCTTAAAGCATACTTTTCAAAGACTAAACGTATTTTTTGAAACTTGTGTGTAAAAGGTTTAAAATATATATGCTAGTATATATTGTTTTTAGCTCCAAACCTTATATTTCGGAAGAACAGGTGATTCCAGAATTCCGTATTGTTCAGACAGGAGAAACTCTTCGAAGTGTTTTGATCCTTGACGTTTCAGGAAGTATGCACGTAGGTATTTATAATAAAAACCCAATTTTAATAATTCTTTAGTAAAATTATAAAGTTTTGTTATTTATTCGTAGATATAAAAGATTGTGAAGAGTAGATTTTCGAAACCAACTGAGAAGTTTTTGATTTGAAATATACTACTTTGGAAACTTCTTGACAAAACTAGAAAACTTCCATATAGAGGAGAAATAATACTGTTACAATAACTTGTATGTATATTTTTAGTTGTACTAGTGATCAGTTCAAGCATCGTTTCATTTCGTCTGTCATCTGTAGATGTTTTAAAAGAATAATTCTATATACTATAGAAATATAGTAATAAAGATTTTTTTTATATTTCAATAACCAGAACAAACTACGATTTGCAATCGCCACCATTAAATCATTGAAAATAAAAAAAGGGTAAAGACATATTCACCTAACATTTCGTGTGGATATGAAAATAAACTTGTACTGCTTTAGTTCAGTGACTGAAAATCTCATCAGCCCTCTACTGGCAACTTGAAAGAGAAAAAGCCCTTTTACCAGCAAAAAAACATGGCTGGTTGTGAGAGACTTCTCAGAACTTAGCGAAGACTTATTAGATTCATGTTTTTTAATCTTAAGTGATATTAGTATATCTCAAAAACAGTGCAGCCTTACTTTATAAGTTTATTTTGAGCTATATGCATGACAACTTTCCCTATAATTGTTTAGTTTGGCAAACTTGTAATATACACTAAGAAAATTATAATTTTTACTGTTTAGTAAAAATAAAAGTAACAAATGGTATAATTTTTTCAAAGTACGGATTACTTCTTTGTGTCATGAGCGCTTATTTGAAAGCAGGCTACCATAAAATTGATTTTTAATATGAAAAAAAGTAATTCAAGTAAATCTCAAATAAAATGTCAACAAAGTCTGTTTTCTCACGTTGAGAAACAAAAAGAAACCATCTTCTTTATAACCGAAATAGTTGAAGTCTGCATTATTAAAACAGCAATAATGTGTTTTTGGCGACATATTAAATCCAGTTTTGTACATCTAAACGATTTGTTTGTTTGTTGATTTTTTATGCAAAGCTACACAAAAGCTGTATGAGCTAATTGTCCCTAATTCTGAAGTGATAGACTAGAGATAAGTCAGCTGATCAACACCATCCACCGCAAACTCGTGGGCTACTCATCGAATAGTGGAACTTAACCATCACTTCTATAACGCAGCGATGGTGATTTTTATTTCAACAGTAACGGTGTGCGAACATTTAAACGAAAACATCAAGCAGTGTAACAGTTATAATGTCTTGTGTTAGTAACTAATTCGTGTTTACTTTAGTAACTGATACAACCACATGTTTTGTAATTTTACCTATATATTAAACTCCCGAAGTTACATTTTATTTCAGTACATTGTAGTTTAACTTAGAAGTAATAACTGATTTTTGCTTAATTAATTTTCTTTGTTTACACTCTTATTAATTTCAAACTATTCTCTAGATAAAGGAATATTTACTATTTTTTAGAGTAGTAGTAGCGTACTAAATTAAATTCTGATAATGTATTACATTTGGAATTGTGCTAACTGTTTTTAAAACTTTTATTCTAGAATATTCTATTAAAGCAGTTTTTCAAATTGTGATACACAGATCCATGGAGATACACCATGGTCAGCGAAGGGATTCGCGAAACAAAACGAAAGGTGCCCCCCAGTAGCACAGCGGTATGTCTGCGGACTTACAACGCTAGAATGCGGGTTTCGATACCCGTGGTGGGCAGAGCACAGATAGCCCATTGTGTAGCTTTGTGCATAAATTCAAACCAACAAACAAAACGAGAAAAATAAATAAAATGAAGTAAGGAAAACAAGGAGGGCAAAGGAAAACAACTTCTTGATCACCGTTCAAAAATTATATTAAAATAAATTTAGTATTTATTTTCACTATGAGAATCATTGAGAACTCAGAAAAACACTGCATTGACATTCATTTAAGTTCAGCACAAATATATACACAATTGGCTATGTGTGATGTGCCCACCACGAGGATCGAAACCCGATTTTTCGTATTATAAGCCTTCAGACTTACCGCTGTACCACTGGTGGGGGCTGTATTAAATTAAATAGATCTTCATGTGGCACTGTAGCATTTTATCAGTTATTTGTAGTTACTTGAAATAAAATTATTATTTTGTTATTTCATCCTGTAAGTATGGTAAAGAACACGAACCATAACAACCCATCCTTGATAAGCAAGACAAATTACAGCCACGTGTATATATTATGACCTTTAAACACATTTATAAAAAACCTGTAACCGAAACTTCCCATAACACTTCATTTTCTGCTTTTGTTTGCATGGTATGTTTAGAAGCATGATTGGCTATATACGTATATAGATAAAAAGAAGTATGTTATAGGTCAAACCACTAAAGAGTTAATATATATAATTGTGGATACAACGTTTCGGGCAATGCCCTTCTACAGGTATCACTAACTGGACAGTAAATCGGTAAACGAAAACATTCGAAATCGAAGGTCGCGTGACGTGACAATGTAACAAATATACGTGTATAATAATACTTGCAAACAACTAAAACAATAGAAAGTGATAAATATATATATATATATATATATATA
>NW_013668687.1:119202-130465 GCF_000517525.1 Limulus polyphemus
ACGAGTCGAGCGCCTTAACCACCTGGCCATGCCGGGCCCAATTCACAACGAACGATTCACACGCTTGACCCAATTGTCAGTCTCTATCTCTGTCAGCAACTCAATTCCATTGTTGCCGTCACTTCTTGGCGGTCTTATATACAAGAATCCCGCACATCTAGTAAACACTCGAGGCTTCACGAACAGACGTGAATTTTCTAGAAGCTCATGACGTGTTTCTAGCGTCACATGAACTCCGCTGTCGTAACAATATGTAATTTAATATTTAAAAATTTTAACAATACTTTTATTTGCTGAAATAAGTTTCTTACATTGTATGTACGATAGGCCATTGTTGACAAGTGTCATTTCTATTCACACGATCGCTTTTAAACAATCACTAGTACTTTTACGACACACGATTAATTTTTTAAAAAATTCTTAATTATTCTACTGATTAGAAAACTCTCACATTTTAGAACCAATTTTAATTAACGGAAGCAGTTTATTAACTGCAAAACCGCTTGCAAAAATGCAGAGTAAAGCAAACTCACCCTTTTTTACAAATTACTCTTAATAACGCTGTTTTCTTAATTGATAAGAGGGATAAAACGTTTCTCTTTTGACAAAAATATTCTTAAAATCGGAGATCATCCTTCGTAAACGGAAATGATCAAGAAAAAAAGCTATATAGGAAATAAAACATATTTTTAATATGTCCCAAAGTTGCCTTCCTAGTCCTTGATTTGTTTTAGAAGTTGGAATCATCATATTCTGTGTATTTAGGCTAGTGCTCTGAAACAAGACAGCAAATAAAATTGAAACGTACATATTCGTGTTTATCATTTTGTTTTAATAAAACAATTCTATATTTATTTGATGACGGTCTGTTGTCCCTCAACAGAGATAGAATATACTTTAAATTGAACAGTTTTTCTATGTCAAGATTATTTTGTTTTATAAGTAAAGTTGTCTGGTGATTAACAAGTAAAGTTCACTTAGAACTGAAACGATATTTAAGATGTTTTGCTTAAAATTAGTATATATGTACATTTATATTCCCATTCTTAAGTAAAGTACTTTATACTGGCATTTTTACTTGGTAGGTTTAGTTATATAATAGTATTTAAATCAAAAATAAGAGAAGTGCTAAATATAGGCTCATTCATTGGATTGCAAATAAAACAAATTTCTGTTATGTTTAGCCAGGCGAATGGGAAGTCAGGATAAATCTTCGAAAGAATGCCATTGGTACAGCAAAAGTAGAAACATTTATCACATCTGAACCAAACAATTCTACAATACAACCTATCATGGTAGAACCGTGGACCGATTATGATATCAATAATTTATTTTTCATCATTGAAGCAAGAGTAGCAAAAGGCAATAGCCCGGTTACAAATGCTACTGTGTAGGTTATTTTAACAACACCAAGTGGACCGTTAAAAAACGTAATGAGAGAGAAATCAGGTAAAACCTTAACGTAATTGTAATTTCATTAGTATTGATTTGTAAAAATAACTAACTAAATGTATGTTTGAAACAACTGGTTTACTATCGTAAGTACGGTAGTACTTATAGTAGGAATGGCACGGATACACATTACATGCAATACAAAATATTCACTTGTATATAACAACCAAATAATAAAATTTCAAAAGTAATTGAGAGACACACTTAGGTGATAAACAAACCACATATAAAATTATAAGTCATAGAACTACTTGAGAAAGTCAGCAGAGGAGATATATAAAATTCACAAAGCCACAAATTTCTTTATCTCACTGACTGACTGATATTGCTGAACGCTTCTAATTGTGTTACAAACAGATTTATCACAGTTAAAAGTGCACCAAATAGAACAACAGAGATCACGTACATCAGGTAATATCTTGAACAGGGACGCCATTTTAAAATACATACGTCCACTCGCTCACTCCATATATTGAGTAGGTGTGGTATCCAATTGATGAGTCCCACCGCTATACAAAAAAGGGACGTAAGGTATTCCTGTCAAGGTATACCTATTGGTTTACAAGACTTAAAATCCATTTGCCTGAGTTAACTAATGCTGGAGTAAAAGCAGACTGATAATTACATGTAGTTATGCAGTCTTGTAATAATTATCAGTGTATTTACATGTCAATATACAAGGACAGTGTCCAGCTTAAACTTGTTTCATTCATAAATGCCAAACTGCATTATCAGTTTTACCTACATGAAATTCTAGTTATTGCCTGAACTAGCTGAAGCAGTTCATTAACTTAATTAACTAGTTTATCAAACACATCACCCAAATGACATTGCACACTATACAGTGTGTGCCTTCATATGTACAGCACACATGCACACTAATAATGTGTACACACACCACAAGGGAAGAGAGTGCACACCACGCACATACACCATTACTTTCACATACCAAAAAATTATGGTGAGTACCCACACTGATGATATATATATACAATATATAAACACAAATGAATGAATGGTGCATAAGATTTTGTTATCTTGTATGAAACAAGTGGAAAAGTATTAAAAAAACGGAAAGTATTGGAATGGGTGCACCAGAAAGTGAGAAAATAAGGTAGGAATGGCCATGGTGTAATAAAACTTCCTTTGTACAACCTCACGAGAGGGCGGTTCCAGCATCCAGTACATGCCTACTTCGTTTTTCTGTGTTCATGATATTATACAACTTATGGATACATACAAAAGTGTGTCTATGATTCTTCTACTTTTGTAACAAATCTATGACGTCGACACACAGAAACCACTTAGGATTTTTTATCTTTGTATTTTAATCTACCTGTATAGCTAATGTACGAAATTCTGTTGCCATCTCATGCAATTGTAAAAGGAGGGACAAGTTGTAAAGAAAAAACAAGATGCGAGGGAATCCTCAGTAGCCGCGAATATAATTAGATCTCAAAATCAGTCAAGAGATAGAGCGATAGGCTAAAAGTTTTTACTTGAGAAAAGAAAACTCAGAACCATTCTAGGAGCCGCTATGCCGCGGCTAAAATCATACGAGTTATGGGTCCACACGAATATTTGATTATTTTGGTGTCGTATAAACAGACTTTACAGTACATGTATTGCCTCCAATAATTCGATTCACAGAAACCTATAGTCATTGTATGATAAGCATAACTAAGTTTGATAAGTTGAGTCCGCCTAGCTTATTATATACAGGACAGAAAGAAGAAACGAAGTAGGCGTAGATCGGATGTTGGACACGCCCCCTTGTGAGGCTGTACAGAGGAAGTTTTATTACACCATGCCCATTCCTACCTTGTTTCCTCACTTTTAGGGGCACCTATTTCTACACTTTAAATTTAAAAAAAATTCAGTTGTAAGTCCAAAGCAAATATAAAGAAGGGACAACAATATATTCTATTTGATTTAATTTTCAATGGCTTCCAACTGCTTCATTACTTTTTGGTGTTCAGAACTGCTGCAGATTTCTTAATTGTTAGCACTGAAAATTCTCATGCACCATTACTTGAATAACACCCTGAAAACAAAACCGAAAATCTACACAAGTTGTTATGGGTCAAGGCAGTATTATACTGAAATCGTGCCCAAAACATATAAGTCATACTTTATCTAATACAGACTGAAATCGATAATAACAGACGTGTCGAAGTTAGTTAGCAGAGGAGTTTAATTCAGATTCTTTAGAAAAGTTTGAATATTTCACATTCTCACAGTTTGCTGAATTTCCCTATCTTCCTAAGATGTTTATTTTGAATCTGCCACAACTCCAACAGTGGTAATCACAAAAACCTATAAACAATAAGTTTAAACAGTACCATCATCTGAACTCTTACTCACAAAATAAAAGAACTATTTTTACAGATTACTTTCCATTTATTAAAACCTAGATCAGGCTGAATTTCAGTCCGTTCCCAGTTGTTGGAAAGTTTAATAGCGGCACATTTAAACAGTCGATTTTCTATAAAAGAAAATAGTTTGAAAAATTATGGTAGAATTGTATAATAGTAACGGATGTAATTGTATCTACTGTATGTTATTTCCCTAAAATCGATCAAAGCCTTCTGGTATCTTAATAATGACAATTAGCCGTACCTTAATAGCTCTAGGCATCTGTTACTTCTGTTTAATGTACGAAAGGATAACAAATTAAAACAATTATATTAACTTGTGATCAAAGTAAGATAACCGCAGAAATCAGAACTAAAAAGTAACTCAGTAGTAATTATGGCTAAGTTAATAACTCTTTTTTACATTTTTTACTTATTATTTTATTATGTATTGTTAGAATACATTGTTTCATCACTTGGGTACCCTCAATGTTAGCGATATTTTCGGTATAGGTTTTTATATGAATATTAGTTTGAAGTATGTATGCAGGATTTGCATTAAAAGAAATGATGACAAAATATTTAAAAAAAACATAAAGTTGATACACTTCTAAAAGTGTGTAAATTATGATGATAATATGAAAATGCAATATATATAAGGTCCGTTTTCATAAATCCATATTGGTTTGGAGTACGAATACACAGATCCATATTTTCCAAAGCTACATTAGCCTAGTACACGAAGTATGAATAATTTTGCTCATTAGAAGTTAAAACGATTAAACGATTAGTTAGCTTCATTGTTAATTGTTTGTAACGTTTAAAGGTTCAAAAGTTGATACATTTGGAACCAATGAAAAGCCAGGAACACTTAATATATAAAATCTGA
Source organism: Limulus polyphemus (assembly GCF_000517525.1). Classification (NCBI taxonomy): domain Eukaryota; kingdom Metazoa; phylum Arthropoda; class Merostomata; order Xiphosura; family Limulidae; genus Limulus; species Limulus polyphemus. The sequence continues at coordinate 123,898 of NW_013668687.1, forward strand.
TTTCAGCTGCTTAGAGAGGCATATTATTGATATATTATTATTCAACGTTTCGACCACTCGTGCTGCCATCGTCATGTAACTATCGTCTACCGTGAGAAATACAAATTTCACATCAGGGGCGTAAACAGAAGTCTCTAAATGTGGTGATACTTTTGAATGAAAAAGGAAATAAGCAGCGAAGCCGTAATGGGGGCCTACCTCTCTGAAAAAAAATTAACTTTTAGTGAAAATTGTGTATTTTTATGGTATCCTAGGTTTATTTTACGACTTTCAAATGTGTTGTGAGGAGAAGAAATCCACTATACACGTTAAATAAAAGTCCAGAGTTACAGCTTTTGAGTGGATTATTTATTTTTGTTTAATTTTATTCGACCACTTCAGTTCATCACTTGTGTTGCCATCACCGGGTAACAATTATCTGATGATGACAATACAAGTGTTCGTAACAAAATCAACAGAAATAAATAATCCACTCAATAGCTGTAACTCTGGACTTTTATTTACCTTTCAAATATGTTTTAAACGTATAAAGGGTTCCATCTAGGGAAGTTCGATCACAATAATGCACACACCCCCTCTGCTTACGCACATGTTCGTGTTTATCATTTTGTTTTATATTACTTCGATGACATTCTGTTTTCCCTCAACAGAAATAGGGATTTATGAAGCCGATATCAAGCCTAAGGAAAAGTTCCTGCCGGGAGAACGATATAGTGTGGAAATTCTTGTGTCGAATGATGGGAAAGCAGCATTAAAGATATGAAATTCAGACTCTACATTGGGTGGTATAATATTTCTGTTCTTATTCTAAGAATGCTGCAATACAGTTGTAAAACAGAAACTTGCCAATATGATGTTAAGCTTACCCAGAGATTAGAAATGCTTTTTCATGAAAGTATATTATTTGTAAAGTTTATAAATAGAGCAAAACTACGTTATTGTTTTTCAACGTGCACATTAAACATACACTATAATCGTTCACACTCACCTTAACTAGTTAATGGTTTGTGGATTCGAGGTTCCGTATTTCACATTCCGTTAATTCAAATAATAATAATATAACGCGTTTCTTACTTTTAGATCATAAGTGTGTTATAAGAGAACGATCAAATTACACTAATCGATTAGAGTAGTCCAAAAGTTGGCGGTGGGTGGTATTGACTAAATGCCTTCTTTTTAGTCTACAATTTCAAAATCAGATACGGCTAGCGCTCATAGCCCTCGGTTGTTTGTGTGTGTGTTTGTGTGCGAAATCCAACAACATTTGGTCTTAAAGATTGTTTTCGGAGTAGCGATTTGTTAAAAAAAAGTTGTAATCGTTTGACTGAATACGTGGAAATCATACATCTATATTTTTGTATTCGTGATATACAATAACACCTTTAAAGTCTTTATTTTAACGTTTATTGAGGTAATCTCTGAAACTTATTGTTAATGTAGCGTATAAATAGTGAAAAACGATATAGTTACTGAATGATTTTGTTTCAGGTGTTGGTTCACATGAGAAGCCAGCAGAGCGTTTTGAAAGGATCACTAGTCCAGGTGCTTTTAACACAGAGAAACTTAATGAAGGAAGCCTTGCTCCTGACCAAATCGTTACGTTGGCAAGCAGAGCTCAGTGGAGAAAAAATCATAAAGGTTATGTGCATATTGAATGGAATTCACCATCACGTAACACCCATAAAGGGTCAGGTAAGATAAAAAGATTAGTTAGATAACAAAACAAATTGATTTAGTTGAATCCATATATTCGAAGATGAGAACATAGTTGATTTTGCATTGTTGGTTTATCTTAGAGCAAATCCACACTGGGCTATCTGCTGTGTCCACCGCGAGGAATCGAACTCCGTACTTTAGGGCTGTGAGTTTGTAAACTTACCGCCGTCCTACCAGGGGACATTAGCATTGTAAAACTATATACGTTAAATTATTTTTTCCAGTTTCGTTGAACTTATATTCTAGTCATGTCTAGTGTGTTGCAAAATGTTTTTTCCGTAACTGGGAAAAGTTACTAACGTGTTTGTTGAATTTCGCGCAAAGGTATTCGAGGGCTATCTGCACTAGCTGTCCCTAATTTAGAAGTGATAGAGGAAAGGTAGATAGTCGATATCGCCCACCGCCAACTCTTGGGCTACTCTAATCGAAGAAAAAGATTGACCACGTTGTAGCATTTTCACGGCTGAAAAGGCTAACATATTCGGTAATGGGATTCGAATACGCGACCAGCAGATTGTGAGTCGAGCACTTGTATTTACATGTCTGGTACTCTCTATACATATATATATATATATCTATATAAAGATCCTGTAAATTCCTGCTTTAGGTTAGAAATTACTTACACAACTTATTAAGATATTTGTAACTATGACACATCTCAAAAACTGTTACTCAATTTTTAGGATGTGAAGTGGACTTACGTATTGGTCATCAACTGGACGAAATCTTAAAAAACTTTAAAAGTTGTCAGAAAATACTTTCAAATCAGATAAATAACGGAAGCCTCCAGTGTGTTCCAGAGTACCAAATGCAAAGTTTAACAGTGGAGATCCCTCTGACCAGACACCCCAACGGCCAGTTTTTCTATTTTGGTGTTCGTGCCATCAACGAAGAAGGCTTAGCAGGTCAAGTATCAAACGTCATCACAATTTATTTTTCAACAGATGAACTCACTAAATACGTCACTACTCCTTCGACAACAGAAACCGAAGATATAGTTAAACTCTCCACAACTGAAGAAGACGGGTTTACAAAGAAAGACGATAAAGAAGAAACAAACATTTTGAGCTGGTATACCATACTTCTGATAATCATAGCCATTGCAGTTCTTTTTCTTATAGTTTTTGTTATATATTTACTGTTTCAGACACGTCCGAAGAAAAAGTCGTTCAGAAAAAGCACAGAAACTGGTTTACAGACATCTGAATTAGCACTGGTTTATCCAATTGAATATTATGCTTAATAGAACATCGTCAGTTAAAAACTTAAAGAAATGAATACTAATGTAGAAAGCGTATGATTTCTAAATGGTTGAAGACTTTGAGTGATTAACATTAAACTTGCTTGTATAAGGAATCATTATTTACATCATAACAATATATACTGTACAAAACTTGCGAAACTAATCTTGCAAAGTTGTGTTTAAAAATGTAATACGCAAAATCATAATTTAAAATACGACTACAACACACTGAATGCGACTAAATCTTTAGACGTGTTTAACAAACTTTGGTTAATCAGTTTTATCACCGAGAAAATCAAAAAGGCTTAAAACCATTCAAAACGTGTATCATCACATGCTTGTTCTGAACGCTGATGGTCTTTTGTTTTATTCTACAATTTGTGTAATGCAACTGATTAAAAAAATATTTTTACTATAAGCACACAAAATCTATAAACATTTTGATTTGACTCGTTTACTTACTCAGTTGTGTTGTAGTTTGTACTATTATTTTAAATACATTTAGCAAACTACTTGTTTCTTCTTGTATAAAGAACTGGAAACAAAGCCTTTTAAAACCCTTTCAAGATCTTAATAAATATTTAACTAAGAAATCAGAGTATTTGAAATACTACAAAGAATGAAATTTGAGTGTAATTTCAAAACTTTTTTGAAACAAACTTATAATTGTGAAATTTGTCTTCTTTCTTATTACATTAACAATTAGAAATTTTACTTTCGTTATTTATATTGAATTTAACCGAGATTATTCATTCTAGTGTGATTTTATTAATTTTATACAGTACCGAATTGTTTAGTAATTCAGTTCATGGTGTTCATTTTTAAAGATAAATTTGTTTAATAGTTAAAGTTAATTACAGATAATCTGTTTACCTGCTGGCAGATAAACAATGTAAAATAAGTCTCAAACTTCAGTAAACCTTATGTAAAGATAATATCGAAATTAATTAGAAACATAATGTATAAAATATTTTAGCTATGTTATTTAAGACGCGTTTTGTTCTTTACCCATTTTTTAATTTTTAAGGTTTTTACAAGCAGTAACTTTGTACAGAAATACCATGCTAACTAAACACTTTATAATATGTTGGTTATTAATATACATCTTGGTTCCTATTCAGTAAACTATGATATCTGGGCTTTTGAAAATGAAATTGGGAATTAATTTTGGTTAGTGACCCTGCAAGTCTATTGTATTATTACCCTTAAAAAACCTAAAAAAATGTTTGAATGTTTCAGTTAAATTCTCTTTTTTATATGATTTACCGTTCTCTTCAATGTATATAAAGGTATTTTCTGAGAGAAAATATGATACTTCGATGTCAGAATGTTTCAAATCTTGTATCTTAACAAATTTCTCAAATACAGATGTCTGAAATGAGTACTTATTGATGCGATGTGCTGTTATTATTACTGTGTAACATAGCTTTACGTGTTTTCAGAAAACAAACATATTTACTACAATAACGTACTATACAGATAAAAGTATTGTGTAATTAATGGGTGTAGAAATGCTATAGATGTGATATTTGATAATAATAGATTAAACATTCTCATCTTTTAGAAATTAAATGGTGTCATAACGGAGTGTGATGAACTATTCTGTGTAGCAGTAGTATGTTTGACTTTGTTAGTTTTCTATGGTAGCAGTCAAAACGTTAGTGAAAAGTCCAGTTGAGTTTAAAGGGATGGAACTCTGTACTCCTAAAGATAGATGCTCAACGTTGTTTGTCTCAAACTGTTACTGAACATTGTGTTGTATAGTATGGTGCGTTAATCTGCTGAATAAAATACTATCTAATTTAATCAATTTATGGAGTTTTTAAGTCTTTTTCAATCATTAGTAAAGCAACCTAAAATAATTTAGTCGTGTGAGTAATGATATCTTGTGCCTGAACCGTTATTAAAAAGAACTGGCCCAAGCTGTGCTAATGGGCCTTGAATAGACGAAACTACAATCCACGGCAGAGGGCACGGCCAATCAAGGAAAGCATGAGGCTTTTACGTCACAGATTTTCTTTACAATTTTACCTTTGGTGAGGAAGAAAAGAAATCCGTACCGTATATATCTATATCACCATTAATTTAATGAATGTAAAAAGTACAGCAGTGTTCAGAATCGTTCTATTAAGTTAAATGAAGACCTATATCTCCAGTATGTAACTTTATTAGCTCAGTATTTCGTTATTACAGCTTCGTTAGGAACTATCGGTATCCTACAAGTTCCCTAATCCAGTTAAATCACTGTCATCAATAAATCGAACATTGATACACGTTTTTAGAAAGTCCAAATCATATTAAAATATGTATCAAACACTCTTAAATTTAAATTGTTGAAAGTCAAAAATGATAAATATATAATATGTGTTAATCAACAGGTAAAATATTAAAATCATTGGATTTATAATAGGAAACGTTATGTATATAGAACATATCTTTATACATTTGTATTATATTATAATATATTATTATTTCATCTTATCATATCAATATATACACAAAACAATGTCGGAAATATTAATCTTCATGAGTGTGTGTAGAGACTTCGTCAGAGTTCAAGATATATCTAATCTTAAGAATGCTACTAACGTTTCTACACTAAAGCCAAGGCTAACCCTTACATTTGTTTATCTTCTTTATTGAAATGGATTCTTTAATTCTTCAGTCCAGAAAACTATTACATTTAGATCAGACCTTGACATCTGATAAAGTGTCATTTGCTTATGATATCCCGTGTTATTTGCCCTAATGTTCAGCAATAGCTTTGTTAATATTGAGGTTTTGGATGTCACGCACATGTTCAGATATTTGATCATATACGGATCGGCAAGTTTATCCTATATACGTCCAGACCATCTGCCAGAAGTTACTTCATAAGTAACAATTTGACTATGACATCTATCATGTAGTCATATTTAGTAGCTTTACTTAATTTTCATACATCGTGTTTGTTTTTTTTGTATGCTGAACTTGTTATTAACAATCTAAGGGAGATGCATGGTTTTTTGTACTATTTTAATAGGTAAGTCTGATTTTCTAATTATTCTCTTCAGTTTTGTGATGATATTATCTCTTATATGTGGAATCGCCCAAGTGAAATAATATGTTATTTTATAATTTCCGGTTTAATTTTCATCGTTAGAAGTTCAAACTATAGTTTCGTTTAGTTTAGTCCACCACAACTATCTATGCTTAACTTTTCGCATTTCATTTCTAAAACCTTCATTAGCCCTACGGGGTTCAGTGTCCAGATTGAGTTTTGACCTCTTCTATGTCTGATATATTCTTGAAAGGAAAAATATTTATTTTACACACATGAATAACTCGACTTCCGGATGAAAGATCTTTGTCACAAGGCTAATGTTTGGTAACACCGAGTGTAGCTGTTATTTGGAGGTTTTCTTAGCTTTCTCAGCCTTTGACCTCTAGAGCATGGTCGAACGTAGCAGCTTACACTGACTGAGTTTTGTTTTACTTTTAAGTCTGAATGTTGTTAGCTTATCCAATTAAAGTGTACGACGTACTACAGATGATTTAGTTACAATGTAAGTGTTACGTATTAGAATTTCAAATAGCCTGAAATTGAGTTAACTGATAAATTTAAATTTA
>NW_013668687.1:130836-132840 GCF_000517525.1 Limulus polyphemus
GCCAACAAGATTGATACACACAGTTTTCTTTTTTAACACAAATATGTTTTAATGTACATATAGAACAATACAATTTACAACAACAGTTATTACAAACAATTATTTATAAACAAACGTTACAAACTTACAAGTAGTATAAAGTTTTCTTTTTAGTCTGGAACTTCTTCGATATTTTATTGAGGGTTCACAATGAGCGAGTTGATTACAAGTTGACGTAGGTATAACTCACTTAACAGGAAGCTAACTAGCTTTGTCCTTTGTTATTTACCAGTAACACATACGCCGAGTTTTCCACGATGAATTTATATAATGTTTTCGTAAAAAATACTAATGTCCAATGAGAATCCACTGAAGTTAAATGATTTGTAATGTTCGAACTTTGTAAATGCCTCTGGTCAAATATCTGAAGTTTTCCAATTGATAAGCGTTATAACAATCACAGCTATAGCTTCCAAAGTTTATAGCACACTGACTATAACAAACTAATATTATGTACTCTCTTCTTGGCGTGTCGCGTTGGTTATATTTATAGGCGTGTAGAGGATTTCTCGAATTTTCAGTTTTACGTAACAATACTGAGCTACATTTAAGTGTTTACATACATACCCATATTGTTGATTCTTGCTCTCGAGAATCTTCTACAAGTTTGGAGAATATGCGGGAGCTTCGCAATACATATCTAACACTATAAGCTATGTATGTTTGTAAATATAGACTTAATCTAAATATATAATAACAAATTCGTTACAGTGAGTCTGTTATGTTGCATTAGTTTGATAAAAAGAAATGTCATATAAGGACTTAGGGATAAAAGGGGAAGGTGCAGTGTGTAGATAACTTGATATGAATTCGGAAATGACTCACTAGAAGTTAAACCCTTGTTCTGCGTCACGTATTTGAGTAAATGATGTAACCCTGGGAAGTACTCGTGGTGACTAGTGTTACCAGCGTCTTGGGGGTTCAGAGTGCCTAAAACGCAACACTTTTAAACTGCTGCACAATAAATTATATGTATTGATACACATTTAAAATGCCCCCACTGGCACAGCGGTATGTCTGCGGACTTATAACGCTAGAATCCGGGTTTCGATATCTGTGGTGGGCATAGCACAGATAGCACATTGTGTAGCTTTGTGCTTAATTATAAACAAACAAACAAACACATTTAAAAATAATAACACGTTATGATCAATGCGAATAATTTATCTTCTCTATATTGGTGTATTGTTTGTTATCATTGGTTTTATAAGAAAAGTGAAGTACAGATGTAATTGTATGTGTAGATTGGAAATTCCGAGTTCATTCTTATTATAATGACTCTACAACAATATAAGAAGGAACAACTTATAATTTTTGATGATAATGATGGAAGTAACAATAACGAAAAAAACCACAACGTAACAAAAAGTGTTACATTTTTGTAGCACTTCGGGTCACAGGAATATGTTATAATGTAACAAACTTAAATTTAGGCCTGCATTAGATACTCAGCTTTGAAAGAAAATGTGTATAAGACATTCACTTTATTAACAAGTTAAAACCACAAGTGTAAGTTTACTTACATTTGGTTGTTCTATCCCCCTTTTTCATACACATGCATTTTCTTTAAATAGCTTCATTGTGAAATATATTATAATGTTATTCTGAACAGACAAATAGCATTGTTAAACAAAAGTGAGAAGAGCATGCAAGCGTACGATCTGTGTGATAAAGTTAAGTAGTTATTCGACTTGTTTCTAAAAATCAGCTTTATGGTAAGTCATATTTTAATAGTATCAAGTTACCCCAACGGGCAGCTAATTTAATGACTTTACTGGAGTAAACATTGCATAAGGGGGGCATAGATTAATGAAGATATTCAGAAGTATTTTACGTTTGATAATTAATAGATTGGCAATAGTTATAATAGTTACAAACATCAGTTTCAATAGTTATGAACAGGAGTTATGGTAGTTACAAACAGGATTTTTATAGCTACAAACAGGATTTTTATAGCTACAAACA
>NW_013668687.1:132850-137291 GCF_000517525.1 Limulus polyphemus
CGATAATTAAAAACAACAGTTACAGTAGTTACAAAAATCAAAACGCTAGATCGAAAGTGACTAATTGCAGTTACAGTAACAACAGAAATGAAAACACCAGTTGGATAGTTACAAACAACTGTTACGGTAGCTATAAAAATCAAAACGACAGTTCGATAATTACGAATATTATCTAATATTAGTTCACAAAGGTTTTAATTTTATGTTGGTCCCTGAAAATAACTAGATTACTCGTAGGAAATATTCTTAATTACTTCCAGATGCGATATAGCCAGCTCAGTAAAGGATCTTTAGAAAATTGTTTCTCAGAAAAAAAGAAGGCTGTGGGAGGATAATTAATGACGTATAGTGTCTCAAGAGAGTTTATTAGAGTAAACATCACGTGGACAGTCACGTATTTCACATTTAAGAAGTTGGACTTTCTGGGATTGTTTACGCATCAAAAGAACTAATGAAGTTTGAGCTGACTAAGCTATGGTAAGTTTGTTATTATGTTGGGAGGGGTGTATGTTTCGTTGGAAATGAGCATCTGAACTACAGTACTTAAACGACTGTTTGCTTTTAATGTTACTGACTATTTTGTACTGCGTGTGTTTACCAAGAAAGTCTCGTGAGGCTTGTTTTCCCGATTATTCAAGAGAACAATTACTGATTAATACAGAACTCAACTACAGTATTGCACACCGAGAGAGACTGTAGAGGTGCAAATTAAAAGACTTATTTAGAGATATTTGGTTATCCATTTCATTATTTCATTCTTCCCATTAAAATGGGTCAGAAAACAGCAGCACTGAGCTTAATTGTACTTCTTTGTTTCCAAGGTATTTGTAATACTTCTCCACCAAAAAACACAGAGGAACTTTTACAGCATATTTATACCGTTGTTAGCAGCATCGATTCTCACTTGCTGAAGGAAGAAAGGCTAAGGGAGATTACGCGTTTTTTTAGAATTGACTCGGCCCTCGAGGCTATACAGAAACAGGTAGCGAGTCTTTCCGATCACGGTGGTTTAGGCCGATCAAGCGTTTCTCAAGACCACGAACTGCACAAAGCTTTGGGCGAAGTAGACGTGAAGCTAGAGTCCATGGGGAATACACTATCTTCATTACATACAGCAATGGAGAACCAGCTTGGAGGAAGTATTCAGAAACTAAAAGACGTAGAAGAAAACACTCGCAGCTTGCGCAGTGATCTGGATACCAAGCTACCTAAACTTATGAATATCATAACGGCTCTATACGAAATCAACAAACAGCTGAAAAATGAATTTCGTCCTGAACGGACACGAGGAGCCATTCCGGCATCGACGCCTCTGGGTATTCAGTCCCATTCAGATATTTATAAAGAACATCTTTTAGAGAAGCGACTGGAAGAAACCGAGAAGAAGATTTTGGAAGAGATGAGCGTAATATCTGTAAAAACCCGAAGTCAACTTAATTCCCTTGAAACGATATCAAACAACGTGCTAGCACAGAGTGAATCTATACTATCTCACGTGGAAACTGTGAAGAACTACATGAAATCACATAAACCACATACAACTAATTGGCCTCTCCCGAGTGATTACGCTCGAGATTCCAAAGACAATCATGAAGATATGTGCAAGGCTGTTACTGATACAGTTCTTCGGAAGAATTTGGACAACATGATGCAAAACTTAAGCCGAAGTCAGCGAGACATCAAGGAAGAGTTCCACCATAACATGCAAGAACTTGACAAAAAGTTGATCTTACTAAGTGAGGTTGCTTCTTCTTCAAAATCTTGCAGATCTTCTGGAGACTTGATACCCTCGGAGTCTGCAAGGAGTCTCGTTGTAGCACCTGCTGTACAAGATGTAGAGAGGAAACCGAAAATAGTTCGCCCCACTGATTGCAGTATTGAATCTCACAACACCATGCCAAATAATTGTGCAGAACTTCGACAAGGAGGAGCCAATTGTGATGGTGTTTACATTATTTTTCCTCAAGGCACCTCTGCGGCAAGAGTCTATTGTGACATGACTACAGATGGCGGAGGTTGGACGGTAAGCTTGGATTTTAGATACATAATATTACAATTAAGACGAAATTTAAAAACATTAAAAAATTGCCTAAAATACAATATCCTTTCTATATTACATGTAGAGTTAGAGTTTTGCAATTATTAAAACACACGTAAATGCAGCTATATTTAAAACTTGAATACGTTTAGAACAAAGTTAAATAGTTTTTCTTAACTGGTGCCAGATGGAAACCTTATACTAATCATGTGCAAAACCAAACATTCATATCACCCAACTCTTCTGGTCGATGAAAATGTCTAGAAAATATTTTCTCACTTTCTAAGTTTCAGGACTGTGTAATTATAGTAGAACACAGCTTTAACTTCCCCGTCACCAATCCTACAAACAGATAAATACATTTTGCAAACGTATCGAAAAGTGACGATTACAGTTTTACATATTGAGCTGTTAACAGGTCCGTTATATTTCAAAAAATCCACAGCTGTAATAGCAGTATGTACAATAAAGCTCTAAGCATTAAAATTAAAACCATTTTCAATATGGGTGTATGGTTCCATGATATATGTAAAACAGCAGTATTTCTGTATCTTTTGTAAAAATTTACATTTGATAAGCAGTAACATTTTGAAAGGATAAAAAAAAACAAAAAAAAACACTTGTCAGATTAACCCAGTGAGCAGTTTGGGGAAAACAAAAGTCCTAATTACAAATTTCAGCAATTTATCACTCTTGTTTTATATTTAAAGTACAGTTTCTAATGAATGGACAAAACCAAAAAGAGCAAAATCAACTTGTAAAAAGAGCTTGAAGAAAATCATAGCAAGCACAGTGTATTAAATAAAAGTTTGAAATTATAGAAAATTTACGTTTTGTTGAAGAAAACAACTAAACTTATTATACCCCTAGCAGAACAATATGTTACGTCTCTGGTCGTTTGTTAATTTCCCGTAAAAATTCTTCCCGAGGAACTTCACCGATACAAGTTCATTCTTAAATAAAACTAGTTTATTCTTTCTCAATACAATTTTGCAATACAAAGAATTTCCACAGTCATGCGCTAGAATTCACAACGATTCACGCACTTTACTTACGGTCACTACCGCTCACTTGACTCAATTATCTGTCTATCTGCAATTATATCTCCACTTTATTTGCCGGGCTTATATACAAAAATAGAAGGAGTCTGGCAAACACTAGAGTTGCCAGGAACATTCATGAGCCTTCTATAAACTCATGACGTGTTACCAGCATCACGTGACTTCCGCTGTCGTAACATTGTCCCTTCCTTAGTATTGTTCATCCCGAACAACAGCCACTTACATTTATCCAATAGATAATTAACAATAACTTGATTAAATGTACAGAATTTACAAACACAAAATTAAAATTGAACAAAGTCTCTTAATTTTATGGGAAGTATCTTCTTCCGTACTGGTCTCTGTCTCGTTGGCTTCTGCTTCATTAGGGGTTCATCTGCTTCACCAGGAAACGTCCTATCATTGGTAACAGTCACATCAGTGGTAGTAGCTTCATCAAGGGCTTCACTGTTTCCCTTCTCAAAACCGAATAGAGTTTCTTCTTCGACAGTGGCTTTTTCTGGTGACACGTCTTCAGCAGCGTCATTTGTTCCATTGTTCACTTCGTTCTAACTGAAATGTCCTGGACCGTGATAATGGCAAAGCCTGTTGGCATGCACCACCTTCGGCTTACCTCGCCGACCACATTTTATCTGGAAAGTCACCTCTGAGAGACGATCCACTATGTCATATGGGCCTTCCCATGGAGAAGACAACTTAGGAGACTTATTTTTGGTCTTCCCCGGATTATACAACCATACCTTGTCACCTGGTACAAAGCTGACTTCAGTAGATCTCCTATCATAACATAGCTTCATGGAATCAGCAGACGTTTTCAAGTTTGAATGCACTTGATGGTGAATATCATCCATCCTTTCCGATAACACTTTCACGAATTCTGACACATTTTCCGACATAACTAGCATCACAATTCAGTATGTATGGCAGTGAGGGATCTGGAAGCTATAAAAGTGGAGCTCAGGCCAGTTTTTCTTTCAATGTCTTGAAAGCATGCTGGCAAGAAACTGTCCATTCCAGCTTCTGGCCTTTTTTAGTCAAATCATGTAGTGGAGCAGCTATAGTTGCAAAGTCCTTCACAAACTTCCGGTAGTAAATAGTCCAATCCTAATAAACATTGGTCATCAATGTCAGCCAAGTATACTTTCTGTCTGTTCTTCATGCCCATCTGTTAACAGGACGCCTACCTCATGAAGAGTTGCCTGAAAATGTGTCAGAATTCGTGGAAGTGTTATCGGAAAGGATGGATGATATTCATCATCAAGTGCATTCAAACTTGAAAACGTCTGCAGATTCCATGAAGCTATGTTATGATAGGAGATCTACTGAAGTCAGCTTTGTACCA
>NW_013668688.1:0-6862 GCF_000517525.1 Limulus polyphemus
CACCATCTTAATGCGAAAACGTATGCAAATGTGGAAGGTGTTAAAAAGGACATTGACAAGGTTTTTGCTTCAAAGCCAAGTGATTTCTTTAATCAGGGCATTAACAACCTGGTTGTAAAATGGAAAAGCATCATTGATAATAATGGAGACTATTTCATTTAATATATGTTTTGTTTTGATACATAAGTTCGGGTTCTTTCATCTAAAAAAAAAAGCCTGATGACCCCTGGTATTGAACAAAAGGCCTCGTCGACACTGGATATAACAAATGTGGTGTGGTTGACATATTATAGCATACTCTCTTTTCTTTTTCTTTTTACTCGTGAGTTCTTAGACTTAGATTAAACTTCCAAACCATCATAGACATCTGTTTACCTAGTGGTCCCAGTTGATGGTCTATGGTGCTTAGATAAGTCATCAAAAATATTACTTCTTATTTATTTATAACGTCCCTCGGTTAAAAAATCCTACATTTTATTAAGATACGAATAATAAACATCTTACACTTGACGGTAAATTTTTTTAGGGTTGGAATTAATTAAATCTATTAGCTATCATTGAACCTAGCTGATTGAAAGTACAAATAAAACGTTTCCATCAAATTCCAAATTGAAGGTTTTGTTTATACTGTATACAATTGTGTTTTGTTTTGTCGTTGTTTGTAAAAAAAAACATATAAATTCTCAACTCTATTGACTATAGGTAGCACGTGATAAAAATTATGATTGCTTGAGCTGGACTGTCGCCAGTTTTCACTTTCAACAGGAGTTTGTTAGTTGTTGAATTTGATAGTTCGGATTGTAGACTGAGTCGCATGATTTCCACACACTTCATTCGATAAGATAATGTGTTTTTCTCGAAGTACCACGAGACACGAGAGAATATATCTAATAAAAGTTATATTATAATAAATTTATCAACTATAAATTTTGTTTTCTCTGTTAGTACCAGGATATCGTCAGATATAATACAGCAGTTCTGACGTAGCCTTAAAAGAATCGATTTCACTGCAGTACTGATAGTGAGAGGTAACGTAGAATGTTGTGCCATCTAGTGGCAGCTTTGAGAACTAATATTTTTTATGTGCACCGAAAAGTTAAAATATGTATGCGCAAATGCTTCTGTAAAACGTGTTTTTTAAACTAAGTTCCTAAATCATTTTGATACGCTTAATATCTACAGGAGCGTAACAATTAAAGTTGAAGTTTCGCAGCATTTTATCATTTTATTGATAATATTCATAATTAACAGACTTACAATATTTTGTAAACTTACATAATGATTTTGAACGCACATATGTCACATACACGGCTAATTTTAATATCTTATAAAAGTGATTTATTCCCTAAGTTTGTCACATCCATCCTGATTCTTTGATCTCCGGATCTAATCACAAAATGACAATAGCAAGTGTACGATGTCAAATTTGCTTCTTACGTTATAGATTGATGATTTGTGTGCGGGTTTTACGATTTTGCCCGTACTTTATATTTTTTGTTAACTTGTGTTGAGAATTCTCAAACGCAGCGAATTTTTTTTAAGTTTATGGCGAAAACAAAACATTTTTATTTGGATGAATCTTTCATCCACATCACCCTGTGACCACGTGAAAAAAAAACACACAATGAAATTTTCAGGACATAGCTGAATTGATTTAAGAAATACCACCCTTAACCCTTCCTGGAAAAAGCTAAATTGGTTTAAGAAATCCCATCCTTAACCCTTGCTTGAAAAAGCTGAATTGGTTTAAGAAATCCCATTCTTAACCCTTCATGGAAAAAGGCTGAATTGGTTTAAGAAATCCCATCCTTAACCCTTGCTGGAAAAGGCTGAATTGGTTCAATATCATTAATTATTTCAGGACATTTTTCTTACTGGGTTTAATATTCAAGGAGGTTTTTTTTTTTTTGCCCACATCACCATGTTATAAAACGACAAACGTTATAGTCAGTTGGACTTTGTAAATTATAGCAAAACTAACAAGCTTGTTTGGAAATTAGTCAAGCTCACACACTGACTGAAGTATCAAGGGCACATGTTTGTTTGTTCGTTACATAAGAATGTTTTGACTAAATCATTAGTCAAACTATCCAATTAATAGTATACCAGCCACGATGAAAAAAACAGGCACAAAAGATCACTAAAACAATCAATACATACATTAGTTGACTATTCATTTTGATCTTACTCCTGAAGAAGAACAGTCAAATATCCGAAAGAGACCGAGTTTCTGGGTCTCTTGAAATCCTGTCAATAATGTATTAAGATATGAATTATTTTGACCTGCGTCAGCTACTATTTCTATAAGATGTAAAGATTTATCGTTTTGTTTAAATGTCCTCATTTACTTATCTGTTTATCAGTCTGTTTGGCAATCTGTCCATCAGGAATTTTTACTTGACTGCTCTAACAATCAGTGATAACCTAAGACCGATTTCGTTTCGAAAGGAGCAATTCATCCGAAGCGGATATGTTGCTTGTCTTGGCGAAAACAGACCACTGTTGCCATCATCCATCCCAATTATGATAGAGACAGGCTACTGTTGCCATCACCCATCCCAATTATGACAAAGACAGGCTACTGTTGCCATCATCCATCCAAATTATGACAAAGACAGGTCACTGTTGCCATCATCCATCCCAATTATGATAGAGACAGGCTACTGTTGCCATCACCCATCCCAATTATGACAAAGACAAGCCAATGTTACCATTACTCATCCAAATTATGACAAAGACATGCCACTGTTGCCATCATCCATCCAAATTATGACAAAGACAGGCCACTGTTGCCATCATCCATCCCAATTATGACAAAGACAGGCCACTGTTGCCATCATCCATCCAAATTATGACAAATACAGGCCGCTGTTGCCATCACCCGTCCAAGTTAGGACAAATACAGGCCACTGTTGCCATCATCCATCCAAATTATGACTAAGACATGCCACTGTTGCCATCATCCATCCAAATTATGACAAAGACATGCCACTGTTGCCATCATCCATCCAAATTATCATAGAGACAGGCTACTGTTGCCATCACCCATCTCAATAATGACAAAGACAGGCCGCTGTTGCCATCACCCATCCCAATTATGACAAAGACAGGCCAATGTTACCATTATCATCCAAATTATGACAAAGACATGCCACTGTTGCCATCATCCATCCAAATTATGACAAATACAGGCCACTGTTGCCATCACCCATCCAAATTATGGATATCGACGGCCTGCAGTAGACCAGTAGAACGTACGATCAATCGAATCAATAACCGACGTTACCAAGGAAACGGTGTGGTTTTCTTGGCTTGAAAAAGTGAGGTTCAACAGTACAGTTGAACGTTACTTCGGGTTGCCTAACGAACTTTGGGATTCTATAATATTTATCCCCCCTACACACATACAAACTGTAGTTTTTGAAATAACTTTGTAAATGTTCGAAACTTTATTTATGACCCATGACGGTGTACTTGGGCTTAAGTAATCATAGACACATTTTCCTCGAAATTCTACAGTTTAATTAACAAACCTCTGCAAAGTTAATTTATAAGCCAAAATAATATGTATGTTAAAACAAGCAATGAGCAACAACGTTCACGACATAATATATAAACTACAATAACATATAGGTTAAACTAACCAATGAAATATAATCTAGAACAATGTGTATATTAAACTGACCAATGAAATATAATCTAGAACAATGTGTATATTAAACTGACCAATGAAATATAATCTAGAATAATGTGTATATTAAACTAACCAATGAAATATAATCTAGAATAATGTGTATATTAAACTAACCAATGAAATATAATCTAGAATAATGTGTATATTAAACTAACCAATGAAACATAATCTAGAATAACGTGTATATTAAACTAACTAATGAAAAATACTCTAGAATAATGTGTATATTAAACTAACTAATGAAAAATAATCTAGAATAATGTGTATATTAAACTAACCAATGAAAAATAATCTAGAATAATGTGTATATTAAACTAACCAATGAAACATAATCTAGAATAATGTGTATATTAAACTAACCAATGAAAAATAATCTAGAATAATGTGCATAATAAACTAGCCAATGAAATATAATCTAGAATAATGTGCATAATAAACTAACCAATGAAAAATAATCTAGAATAATGTGTATATTAAACTAACCAATGAAAAATAATCTAGAATAATGTGTATATTAAACTAACCAATGAAACATAATTTTGAATTATGTGAATGTTAAACTGACGAATGGATAACAACAACTTTGATTCAAGATTACAAAATGGATGACAAAAATTATTCGACTATTAAAACTTGATCATTATTGTCTCACCAGATAACGGAATTTTCTAATTCTAGATAATGAAACTTGTTGGAAAATACGTTTTGTTTTTAACTGGCATTTATGTTTTCGACAGAGTCTCTTAATTTTCTATTTGTTCTATAAAAAAACTACTTCTGTAGAAAGTAATTTGTAAATTTAGAATAAATGCTAATGAATCGTGCTAGATACGAGGTTCTAAAGCGGCTGTAAAGTTTCTAAGTTGCAATGGTCATTCGGGGAAGTATACTTATCAAATTAGACAAGTAACCTTCTTATGACTAACCTAAATAACCTGTAAGCGAGAGAAACTTTCCGCCGTTCTCCTACATACGGGTTTTCAGAAGTAACAGCATACGTCACGGATCAAAATAGGACGTCACATTGAAATTAGGGTGTCAGATCTTTCGAAGCATAGGTGAGCAACAATTTACGTCACAATATGAATTGTTATTTTTTTAAATGTTCATCCATTTATTTAATGTGATTGGTTATCAGATTGATATGTTTTCATTCGGTTGCTATGGTTTTTTTTAGCATAAATCTATACAATAGGATTTTTGCGCTCTGTCTAATCGGGCCTCAGGTTTTAGGGTTTTAAGTCCGTAAACTTGCCACTGACTAACCGGGTCAAGATGGTCACGGAAGTTTTGTCCATGTTACAATATGCAGTAGAATATGACGTCGTTTTATTTTCGTTGCAAGATTAACACAAAAATACTAATGTGTATTGAACAACAGTGTATTCGTAATTAACCTAGAATACGAACTAATTATTTAAGGTCATTAGTTAACAGTATAAGTTACTACAGTTAGCTTACCACATTGAAACGTTTTAATAACGAGCCTTCAGTCGCATTCGTAAGACGAATACGACATCTTACCATTACTATTTAAGACTTGTAGCGTAAGTTAAATGTTACTCAAACCAATCCACTAAAGCTTCTTACCACATAAGAAGACCTGACATGATCTTGTGGTTGGGGGCACTCGACTCGCAATCTGCCCCTTATCAAAAAGGTTTGCTCTTTCAGCCACGAGGGCGTTATAATGTGCGGTCAATCCCACTATACATTGATGAAAGTTTGTTTATTTCTTGTTAAGCGCAAACTATCCAATGGGTTATCTGTTCTGTGTCCATCATAAGTATCGAAACCCAATTTTTAACGGTATGAGCCCTCAGACTTACCGTTGAGCCATTAGGGATATGTTCATAACCGAGTAACCCAACAGTTGGCTGTTGGTGCTCTACTCTTGTATTTATTGAGAGATTTACACTTGTTCCTTAGCCCTCATTGGACAGTGGATAATAGGTTGCAGATCCGGTGTAGGGTCTGAAGGCTCCACCGTAAGAGTGGAAAAATCGCAACAAAAATACAGCAATCAGAGATACTGCATACCCTCACCCCGCCGCCCCCTTTTCGAGATTGCATGCGTTTTTATTGGATAACGTCAAATTTCACCATCGAAAACTCAGAAACTCCTCAGATCCAGAATGGTCAACGATTCGGATCATTTTTTGTTGTGTGATGATAAATCTCAACCTTAATGTGCCCATGAAATTTGGTATAAATACGATCACACTTTACAGGGCCATTAACCCACAACTGTTATTCCCCATTTAAAAAAAAAAACTTCAGTAATAAGTGATTTCACCTTTTGTTTTTTATACAGTGTTACAACAGGCAAAAACAAAACTATTCAATACAATTGGATCCCACCGGTAGCGAACAACATAAAAACAAGTCGTTCATTTTATTTAGGCTTAACGACTAAATCTTGGTTCAGTCAATATTAGCGTGTATGAAAACCAAAATTTATGCGCTGTAATGTAAAACGAGAAAGCTGGCGAAAGATAGAAGTGTGTGTGTGTGCGTGTGTATAGACGAGTTTCGGTATCATACGAAAAGCATATTCGGCAGTAACTTAAAAAAGCAAGAAGATAACACGCCTTCGACTTGAAATCGCCAAGAAACTAATTAAGAAGATGATAATAGAAATAGCTTCAGTCAAGCGTAATTTTCATCACATAAAATATATAAAACATCACTCTAATATATTTAACAAGTGAGTGTAAGATTCGATACTCGATCATAAAAACATGTCAGAACGTTGATAACAGCGCTAGACGGCGTTGTCTTTTAATTTGTTAAAATAAAAGCAGCAAGAACACGCACACATAATCGCAAGTTTCTTCACGGACGTGTATCTGGCAGCTATCAAGTATTTTAACAACGATGTTGATTCGTTCTACAGTCTATAGTTGCGGTATTGATTTTATTTCACTGTCCAAACTAACGATACGTTAAGACAAAGGACGAAGAGCGTTGGAGACTGTAGTCTGACTCTACTGTTGAGTTGAATAAAATGAAAAGTGCACTTTATCAGCCTTATAATCCAGTATATAGATTGCTATCAGTGCCAGCCCTTAATGAGCTGACACACTGGGTTTAATACTTGTAAAAAAAAAAACACGTACCAGCAATGGAGAAATGGGAATCAACATCAGCACACAAGTTTTATAATAG
>NW_013668688.1:7829-10081 GCF_000517525.1 Limulus polyphemus
AACGCTTGAACTTACACACAATGTTTTATAAGAATAGAAATCAACACTTGAACTTACACGCAATGTTTTATAAGAATAGAAATCAACACTTGAACTTACACACAATGTTTTATAAGAATAAAAATCAACACTTAAACTTACACAGAATATTTTACAACAATAGAAATCAACACTTGAACTTACACACAATGTTTTATAACAATAGAAATCAATGCTTTAGCTTGCACACAACATTTCACAACAATCTAAATCAACGCTTTAGTTTGCACACAACGTTTCACAACAATCAAAATCAACGCTTGAGTTTGCAAACAAAGTTTACAACAATCGAAATCAACGCTTTAGCTTGCACACAACGTTTTACAACAATCTAAATCAACGCTTTATTTTGCACACAACGTTTCACAACAATCAAAATCAACGCTTGAGTTTGCAAACAAAGTTTACAACAATCGAAATCAACGCTTTAGCTTGCACACAACGTTTTACAACAATCTAAATCAACGCCTTAGCTTGCACACAACGTTTTACAACAATCTAAATCAACGCTTTAGCTGCACATAAGGTTTAATACTAGATAATATCGTTACATAGTTTGTGATATTCTCTATAATATTTTTCTGTTGAGTGTTTTCCTAAAAGTCCTATTGCTCTGATCCAATCATTTAAAAGACAGCATTCCGTTTGTTATGGAAAAACCTACTACCTCTTGTAATGCTTGGAGACGGCTTGAATGGGTAATGAAGAAAAACTTTAATAAGAGTTTAACATAACAGCAAATGCACAACGTTTCGACAAGGTTTTGTCATCGTCAGGTGCCTCTTGGACTTTTAATATCAACAATTACAAATCACACATGTTTTATTTTGAACTTATTTCACTTTTAAAAATAATGTTTTCAAGATTTATCGATTCTTTTTTTCACATACAAATGTCTTTGTCTATTACTGGACGAAGGAGTTCTGAAATTCAAACGCCAAATGGCTGTCCAATAGAATAACGATCTGGGAAAGATCACCGCTTGTCGTCAGAGCCGGAGGAGGCTCTAGAAACCAACGATGATTACAGATCGAGCTGAGTTAAAGAAACGCAACGACAAGTTTTGTAACTCATCAGACCTTCTTTTTCGCTTCTCACAGTATTCTTGTTACCATTTTATTACACTGACTGTTGTACTGTTCTCTCATTTACCACAATTTGGTGGTTACTTTAGAATAATCGAAAATCCACGTATTGGGTGGTTTAATTGTTAGCTTCGCCAGTAAATATGTGGGAGGTTTAATTTCTATATTTAAATATGTACATTCTTATCGTTAGAAAAATTTATTGTTTATTTATTAAAGGAAGGGGATTTATTTCAAGTGTTTAAGTTTTGCACTGAACGTTTTTCGTTTGGTGTTCAGCACCAAACTACATAATGGGCTATCTGTTCTGTGCCCACCACGGGTATCTAAATCCGGATTTTAACAGAATGAGCCCCTCAGACGAACGTTTTCTGTAAATTTCACTTTGGTTTATTTTTAGTCTTAAAACTTTTACATTGTCTAAAGTTTCCTAAGCCCCCAGTGGCTCAAGAGTAAGTCTTAAGGTATATTACGTTAAAATCCGGGTTTCAATACCCATGGTGGGCAGAGCACAGATAGCCCTTTTTGTAGCTTTGTGCCTAACAAATCCTAAACATAGATATTTTGGCGTATCTGTATGCTTGAGAAATTTTCCAATCTTGAGTTGCTAACGTAAATTATTTTATTCTATGAGTTTAAGTTTAAAAAATGTAATACCCCCTAGTGGCATAAAAGTAAGTTAACAAATCCTAAACATAGATATTTTGGCGTATCTGTATGCTTGAGAAATTTTCCAATCTTGAGTTGCTAACGTAAATTATTTTATTCTACGAGTTTTAAGTTTAAAAAATGTAAACCCCCCTAGTGGCATAAAAGTAAGTTTGGGGACTTATAACGCTAAAATTCGAGGGTCGATCGAATGTCCCGTTTAGCGCCTAACAACGAACAAAGAAAATTTACAATTCAGGAAAGTAAGTACAAAAACAAAATCTGAAAGTAAATTAGTTCTAAAACATTTCACCTAGAATTTTAGCTACACAAAGAAATAACTCTTCAAAATTTGATTCACCGTTGCATTTATTTAAAAGTATAACATTGTTTAAACGAATTGTAGCCGTATTATTACGTTTTCTACAACGTGAACTAATAAGTTTGTTTGTTTGTTTTTGAATTTCGTGTAAAGCTACA
>NW_013668688.1:10886-11709 GCF_000517525.1 Limulus polyphemus
AGGAATGAAGGGGATTCGAACCCGGGACCTTCAGATTGCGAGTCGAGCGCCCGAACCACCTGGTCATGCTGGGCCGATCTAATAAGCGGCTCAACGGTAGGTCCGCGAATTCATAACGCTAAAAATCGTGTTTCGATACCTGTGGTTGGCATTGCGCAAATAACCCATTGTATAGCTTTGTGCTCAACAACAAACAAACAGAGTCAGCTTATTAAAACAAACAAAATATATTACATTATTATAGTGAGTCTCTATTTGCCTAGTTTTGAATCGTTATTGCAGGAGTTGGAAGTGTCTGTAACAACTCAGTAGTTAAGCCTTATCGTTTTTCTCGTACATACAGTTACATGTACTATATTTTGAAGAACGCCGAATTCTTTTGTTTTATCTACATGAACAAAATATCTGGCATTAAACTTGCGAAAAGTAATGGAACATGTTATTTTAAACCAAATTAGCTTCTGCTTAAATCAGTTGTGACAAACTTATACAAGTGCTAAATTAGATAATGACCCAACTCTTACGTGACGCGAAGCGAAACTACAGAAACACATATGACAGATAAAGGTCGAGATTATTCAATCAACTTTAACTAGTTCGTTCTCATCTATTTATTGTTCATATTGTTGCGTCAGCGAGGTCACGTGACTAGTATCACGCCACTTCTCTCTCGAACCTTCGTGAATTGTCGGGAGATTACTAGACTGGGGGTAGTCTGGTATATATATAAGATGGTCACAACGTGACGGGACAATGTGTGTAGGTAATGAGTAATTGAACTGCAGTCAGAGAGTGTGTAATTGAATGTATGCAGACAAAATAT
>NW_013668688.1:11864-15171 GCF_000517525.1 Limulus polyphemus
CTGTTGAAATTAAGTGTATCGGTAAAGTTGTATTCGGAAAGAATAAACCAGTTTTATTTAAGAAAGGACTTGTGTCGCTAACGTTTCGTCGGATCGAATTTACGGAAAATTAAGTAACGACTGGAGGTGTAACAATATTATATGAGAACTCCATTTTTTAAACAGTTGATTAATGTATTCATTTCTTTTTTATTGTTTCTCGATGTTTTAAAAGATCTATCAAAAGGCACGTTTTCTAATTTAATGTTTTGATATTTAATAATCACATTTTAATTGTTAATGGAAACATTTCTGATCAAGTTGACAGGGTAACCATAATGTTAAAAGTTAATTTATTGTGAGTAATAACACTGTATGCTATTCTTACAATAAAATATTTAAATAATTGTAAACAGTCACATTGCTTGCTTTCTAAAATGAAGAAACAATTATTATTCACAAGGTTTAGAAAATTTTGTGAAGTTTGCTGCACTAAATTTTAAACAAACTGACCACCCCTCAGATTCTGTAGTGCAGTGTTCCTGTAGTCTTACCTCCCATGGGAAAACATGCTGTGTATATTATGGGAATGTTAACCACTCTCTTAGGCTAAGTACTTGAGGAGAGACAAGTTTTGAATTTGTTTGAAAATAAGAAATACCTTTCGCTTTAAACATTTAATTCCCAATTGTACGCGTTCGTTTAGCCAGCCAAACGGATGGACAAACAGACAGAAATCTTAGGAAAACAGGTTTCATGTTTTGAAAATTCGATTAAGTCTGAAAATATCCCTGGTATCGTAAAAAAGAAACAAAAAAAACACATCTTGTTTGCAACTCCATCAGTTCTATTTCACGTGTAAGTTTTCTTTCACTTAAGCTTATTAAATATAACTACTAAGTTATGCAGTCAAAGTTTTATGAAGCATTATAGTACCGCAACATCAAACTATCAGTTTCAAGTCTTATCTTAATACTAGCCATGTGACGTCAGTCACACGCGCACGTACTTTATACATCATAGGAAAATCCGTTTATCATGGCAGATGTACGGTCTCTGCTGCTATAATTTTATGATAAAAACCTGCTGATCACGTGTAAATACTGCTAAGTGGACGTTACTAAGCAACACCCTACATTGTTACCATATCCATACCAAATTCCTGCAGAAAGCTGTCATGATACAATGCACATATTAAAAAAGTACAGGGACGCAATGTAGTCAAGGGAACATAAACTTTATACACTTGTAAGAGTATATATATATATCTGGTTGTCAAGGGAAGATTCACTTAATCAGCATATGAATAACTGCTTGCTATGAGCGATTATTCAAGAATGATACTATTCCTCATTATTATCATTATTTGTAACACAATAGAAGAAGAACATAACACAGTGCCATCTACCGCTCGGTTTGAAATTATGGAGGGGGCAAGTTTGTTTGTTTTGTTTTTGAATTTCGCGCAAAGCTACACGAGGGCTATCTGCGCTAGCCGTCCCTAATTTAGCAGTGTAAGACTAGAGGGAAGGCAGCTAGTCATCACCACCCACCGCCAACTCTTGGGCTACTCTTTTACCAACGAATAGTGGGATTGACCGTTACTGTATAACGCCCCCACGGCTGAAAGGGCGAGCATGTTTGGTGTGACGGGGATTCGAACCCGAGACCCTCAGATTGTGAGTCGAGTGCCTTAACCACCTGGCCATGCCGGGCCGTTGTGCGTCATAACACTGTGCGGTAATGGTAAGATATTTGTAGGTTAGACGTAGCAGCGAAACTGTGTGTATACGTCATGGAAAATAAAAACCCGATCTGTACAAAGCTACTCTGAACGACGTGGTTTGGATGTAAGTTTGCATACCCTCTTCACCGTATACAAGCATTATTGTACGCACGTTCATACTTTTCGTTTTATAATATCCATCTTAAAATACTGGTTGTCATTAATTAAAGTGCTTGAGTAAAGATGGTTGTAAAGTTGTTGTATCTAAACACGGAACCACCTTATGCATAAGATTCGTTCATGCAGCTTGAAATCGGAAGCACTTGTAGCTCCTTGAACGTAAACTCAACATCTCTACTTCCTCGTTAAGTGACAAAACACAACTGACTATAAGTTTATGTAACAAAGGAAAGTGCACGGACGAAGACAATTAACAAGTTTTAAAACCTGAATAACTGAATTTCACAAATAATATGTAGGGATATTTTACGAGCATTTTATTACCAGATTATTATTATTATTTTTTTAAACTAGATACTTCTAATTTCATACTTTTTTACATTTAGTACTAATACGAGATATTGCAATTATTTGTGCCAGTTAATAATTTCGTAGCTGGCACTAATAATTTCACGTGGAAGTGACCGTGATAATACTGATGTGAACCCATACATTTAGAGGCCCGAGTACGTTACATTAAAATCATTTGAATATGTAAATCACCAAGTCACGTGACAACCAAAGTCAATATAAAAGTCCCACTTAACGAAATGTACAAGAACTACATTTTGACATTGTTTGATAGTGTGGTGCCACCAAAAATTGATCGCTTTTGGGAAGGGGAGGTAACAACCCCTTTTTGGATGGTCCTGATGCCGGAAAGGGCTGTTACATTCCCTTCTCGAAAAGCGATCAATTTTCGGTGGCTTTACACTACCTATATAATGCTAAACAATGTCACATGTTTTAATTGCACGACAGCGTGACTATATATATATATGCGAATTTGCACATTCAAAATTGTTTGCAAATCTATAGAAAACGCTATGAAAAACTTAAAAATAAAACTAACAACTAAAAAAAGGGGGGCTAATTGGAAGTTCTTAGTTTTACCTCATTATTTATAATTTTTAAAACTATTAAGAAATCGGATACTTTCTGTTAAGAAACAAGACAAAAAATCTAAGTTCGCCATTCTGTTAAGTTTCCTCATAGAAAAAAAATGTTTCCTTTTCATATACTGGCTATGATATCCATAATATTATGATCATTTATAATCGATGGCGAATATTTGCTTTTGTGGAATGGATAGCTTGTGAATTATCATGGCCATCTATCTTTATGATTGTTAACTACAGCTATGTCTGTAGATTGTCATAGCTGTTCACCTTTTTGATTGTTAACTACAGCTATGTCTGTAGATTGTCGTAGCTGTCCATCTTTTTGATTGTTAACTACATCTATGTCTGTGGATCGTCGTAGCTGTCCACCTTTTTGATTGTTAACTACAGCTATGTCTGTAGATTGTCGTAGCTGTCCACCTTTTTGATTGTTAACTACAGCTATGTCTGTGGATCGTCGTAGCTGTCCACCTTTTTGATT
>NW_013668688.1:15856-28295 GCF_000517525.1 Limulus polyphemus
AGCCTGTTGTGGAAAAAGTCTACTAAGTAATTCTATACGCTTATGTATTTGTTTACCCAATGTTTATCGTTATAAGCCTTCAGACTTACAGTTGAGGCACTGCGTTGGGGGGGGTCTATAATTATAAGCGTCTGCTGTAAATTATTTTTTTCATGAGTCTATGATTTCTAAAATTTATTGCGTCAATACAGAACCCCCAATGGCTCATTGAGATTAGGCATTCGATCCCAGTATTGAACATGTTATAGGTAGCTCAGATTTGCCCTTGTTTGTTTGTTTGTAATTAAGCACAAATATACACAATGGGCTATCTGTGCTCTGCCCACCACGAGTATCGAAACCCGGTTTCTAGTGTTGTAAGTCCGCAGACATACCGCTGTGCCACGGGGGGGGGCAGATTTGCTCTTAACAACAAAACATACATACATAAACAGAGTTGTACAGATGTTCTTCCCCTGGGGTTATGAAGATGGAACTATAAACTTGTATTATTATGTTGAACTTTGTGGGCAAAATATGTATTTAATCACATGCTGATAAATAAGTCAATAAATTAAACTATATATATATGTCTTACCCAAGTCTTCTTTCTCAAAATAATTCGAGAAAATATTTCGTCAGTTAGCCAGAACCGTCATCTAATTACGTCACATCAGAGGACTTGAAATCGTTGAAGATCTGCATGAAAAATGCTGCTCCTGTCCTTGATTGATAAATTTTAATTGGACTTTCTATGGACATTTTAAAAAGATTTGGAGAAAAAAAAACAATAACCATTTTATCTCTAAGTATCAATTCAATGTCCGTGCATAAGTGAAGCCTTTTGAAAGAAAAGAGATTTTTATGGATCCTTTGAATTCTTGGTTATTAGACAGATGTGCCTTTTCAGATGGAGACCTTACTCTACTGCCGTAATTAATCATGTCAAGTTTTCAATCGCTGATTAATTAGCTAATTAAACCTAAGTCAACTTTCCATACGTAGCTATGAAGATAATATTTATGATTGTAAAGCGAGAAACGAAGACAAAAGAATATCCAAAATGAATCTTTTCTCCTCCCATCTCATTAATCACCAAATTTATCTCTACTTTTCGTCTGTCTCTGGTACAGACAATGTTTCTACGTGTGAGTTTCTTTGATTTTGACCTTTTTTATCCATTCCGTTCACTATATTTCTTTTTAGTAGGTCGGGTGTGGCCTGAAATTCATGTCTCAAGTTCCGTTACAACAAAAATCGCGTTCCGAAATTTTGGACCATGTATCTACTCAAAGAGTAACAGTCAAATCCAACTATTTGTTCAGAAAAGAATGGCTCAAATGTTGGTGGTGGGTGTTCTTGAACAGCTACCTTCCTTCTAGTCTGTCAGTTCAAAATTAGGGAGGGCTATGCGCTGATAGCCCTAATCTAGCCCTCGAGTAGTTATGTGCTAAAATTTGAAATCTGAAACAAAATCTTCGTGTCCGCAATTATTGCTTTCTAGTTCGTAAAACTAGTTTTTTCTTTTGTGTTTCCTTTCTTAGTTGACTGAATTTTAAAACATCGTAGTAGTTAGGCTCATGAACTACTTTTGCTTCCCTAATTCCAGCTTATGCTTCAGCTAATACATATAGAGTCAACTAAGACTGGCATTGAATCATTGACACTAACAGAAGTGTGGAATAGGTATTGCAACGTAGAAACGTGGATGAATACTAATTTATTCCTCCTGCTAGCATCGTTTTCACATTGGAACTGACTTAATGGTTTATCATGTTCAGATTAAGAATAACTGTTTAAAAAGTTTCGTCTGTAATTATTACAGAGCCTGGTAGGGAAATCTGGTCGATCCGCAAGGCGAGCATATACTAGGAAACACATTTCGAGACATGATGTTTCTTTATGTATGGTGGCTGTTTCCATATTTCCAGAGATAATGACACACGTGTCCTAGAGTAGACATGGATTCTACTTTGGAAAATTTATTTAGGAGGCCCGGCATGACCAGGTGGTTAGAGCGCTCGACTCGCAATCTGCGGGTCGCGGGTTCGAATCCCCATCACACCAAACATACTCGCCCTTTCAGCCGCGGTGGTGTTATAATGTGACGGTCAATCCCACTATTCGTTGGTAAAAGATTAGCCCAAGAGTTGGCGGTGGGTGGCGATGACTAGCTGCCTTCTCTCTAGTCTTGCACTGCTAAATTAGGGACGGATAGCGTGTAGCTTTGCGTGAAATCCATAACAAACAAACAAACTTATTTAGGAAAAATTTTACCTTTGGCCAATCATGAGGAATTCTGCTAACATGAGTTTGTCATGTGACTTTTTTTCAAGATGGCGACTTAAACATAAGACGGGATGCTTTGTAATCTTGCTACAGTTACTAATTTGATTAAAAAGTATTCTAAAAGACTACCACAAACCAAATCTGTTTTATGCAATTATAAATGCAATGCCTTCCAGGTGTGAAGCTAGAGAATGAAATGTCCAGTGTAAAAATTTAACTCTCATTAAGCAGTGGTTTTACCTGATTTGTGAGTTATCAGTAAATATAATCAAGCCTTTCTTCCTTTTTTGAAAATTTGCCAAAGACTATCTTTTCAACACTTCACAATTAATTCTTCCTCATATAACTGGAACCAGCCCAAGCTTTGTATACAAGGTAATTTGGAATTGATGCTTTGATGGTTCAAATAATTAGAACCAGCCCAAGCTTTGTATACAAGGTAATTTGGAATTGATGCTTTGATGGTTCAAATAATTAGAACCAGCCCAAGCTTTGTATACAAGGTAATTTGGAATTGATGCTTTGATGGTTCAAATAATTAGAACCAGCCCAAGCTTTGTATACAAGGTAATTTGGAATTGATGCTTTGATGGTTCAAATAATTAGAACCAGCCCAAGCTTTGTATACAAGGTAATTTGGAATTGATGCTTTGATGGTTCAAATAATTAGAACCAGCCCAAGCTTTGTATACAAGGTAATTTGGAATTGATGTTCGATGGTTCAAATAATTAGAACCAGCTCAAGCTTCGTATACAAAATAATCCGAAATTGATAGTTTGCTAATGATTCCAATAAAATATCAGCACTTTATTAAAGTAGTTCAGGAGAAATTAATTAATTAATTCCGCACTGAATGAGTGAACCGTCTATTATTCTTTATGGGCAGATTGCGGCCCAAGGATTAGCTGGGAATCCGATGATTCGTGCTTCACATTTTGGGACCGGTGGCGCGTTCTAAGCATGACGGTCAAACCCGCTCTTCTATTAGAGAAGCCCACGAGTTGGCGGTGAGTGGTGTTGACTATAAACCTTCCCTCTAGTCTATCACTTTAAAGTTAGGGACGGCTAGCGCGAAATTAAACAACAAACATGCAAACAAAAAATCATTCTGTTGTTTAAAACAATATTCAGTGGATATTAACATATAACACTGAATCGGCAAAAACATTGAAATTCTTTTTTTTTTTTTTCAAGATGTCAGGCACACGGTAGATGTGTGATCACCTTATCGTATTTCAAGGTAGACCCCTTTCTGTTTGTTATGAATTTCACGCAAAGCTACATAAGGGCTATCTGCGCTAGCCGTCCCTAATTTAGCAGTGAAAGACTAGAGAGAAGGCAGCTAGTCATCACTCTTAGGCTATTCTTTTACCAACGAATAGTGGGATTGACCGTCACATTATAACGCCCCCGTGGCTGAAAGGGCGAGCATGTTGGGTGGAACAAGGATTCGAATTCGCGATTCAAATTCCCTAACCACCTGGCCATACCGGGCCCCTTTTTTTTCGCTTGTTGTTTATTTTAAGCTAAGCACAAAGCTACACAATGGGCTATCTGTGATCTGCCCATCACGGGGATCGAAACCCGATTTCTAGCACTGTAAGTCCGCAGACATACTGCTGTGCCACTGAAAGGCTTTTTGTTGTTAAGTGTAAAGCTACACAGTGGTCTATCTCTGTTTAGCGTTATAAGCCCCAGGCTTACCGGCGGTAGATGGGCAGGGTACAACTCCAATAAAATCCTGCATAACTGTCTAAATATAGGCTCTCAGTCGAGCGTTTTATAAGCTTTTTAATATCATTTATGTAAGTGTTCTCTAAACTAATCTGAAGATGAATGGATTCAATTCTGTGAGAGCTATCGTTGTTATCCACGTTTAACCAAACATCTTCCTTCTTCCTCTTTACCACCAACAATATATGTACTTGAGTCTTAGAAATACTTGCTCAAACATCGTTGAATATGATAAATAATTGATTACATCAAACAAACAAACAAATATATAATTTTGGGCAATTTTAGTGTTTTGTCGGAATCCGGGTTGTATGTTATCACTAATTTAAAATAAAAATGAAACGTTTTACCGTGATTCTTGACTGTACGACGACAGATATCTTTATTCAGTTCATTTTATCATATTATTTTTTTAACAATTAACAAAATCTCCCACTGAGAGATTCATAAAGAACAATTGTTCTCTATTTCCAGATTATCAGTTTTTGATAATATTTATATTGTGCTCAATTTGTTAGCCATTCTGGACAAACCCGAATAAAGAAGATTTGGTTCAATTGATTTGTAATAATCAATTTAAAACTTCTAGAATTGAACTCAGTTATCATGAACCACGATAATGGTTCATAATAGAGATCGCAAGGAATTGCACAAAACCCTAATAGAATGTTCGGCCAAAAAGCACCTCAAATCTATACTATTGATTACTAAGGCTGTGCACATATAACAATGCACAAAAAAGCACGCATGTTAGGTTTATAAGGAAAAGAAAATCTGTTCAAAACGGGCCCCTATGTAATTCTTCTTATTATTATTATCTTGCCAACCCACAACAAAAATTGCTTGGTATATTGCACCCAAACCTTTTGTAGAATATTAAATAAGGTACTGCAAAGGTCGTAGGGGTATTGAAAAGTTGATTTCTTTCTTGTATATTTTACGTAAGCCAAAACATCATAATTCTAGTGTAAACAATGCTATCAATACCCTTCAAAGTTAGCTTTCTTACAAGTACGTGGTGTTCCTTTAAAAAGCTAAAGAACAGGATAAAACAGGGATTACCAGCCAATGATAGATAAACGTTAGATGACTGTGACATGTAGCTACTCAATGCTTTTGACACTATACAATCGGTGTCTTTAGGGAGCCAACCCATACATACTATATATGAAGAGAAGGAGTAAAAAAATCAATACACATGATATTAAATTTTATTTCACAGATTCATAGAATAATTACTTTAAAAGACACAAAGGTTTATATAAAGCGATGTATTAGACGTATATGTTATACTTGAAAAGGCTGCTTTTCTACTGGTAACATTTTATACGCGCTTAGTGGGGGTTGTGTCTTAGTCTACGCATATATTTTCTCATTGCTATGCATTATATATAAAGAATTAAGTTACACAGAAATTATAAGTGCTCACCATATTATCAAACAAATCTCCATGACAATCTCAAGCTACAGCTTAACATTTTACATCTCGAAATAATGCGATCAAATAGTCAATAGTTACAGTAAATCATCATGAACCGTATCAGCTAGCTATTACCGATACTTATTATCATTACAATGTATAAAGTTAGTTACCATATCGAGTAATCCTTTGCCAATAGTTGAGCACAAAAAGCCAGCAAGCAAGATAAATAACAAATTTATTTATCTGGAGTGTACAAAATAGCATTAGAGCAGATGTAATAAAGCCAAAAATGCGATTCACGAATTTCTCGCAATAGTTAGAATATACACATACGACAACCACCTTTTAAAGCAAATGTCTTAAAGTCTTTGCCTTTCAATTTCGGGCGATCTAAGATAATTGACCTTAAAAGAGGGAAAGCTCTGGATTAATACTTTAGCAAACATCTCAACTAGGCACGTCATCTACTTACTTAACCATGTTTGTACAAATCGCGATTACTTTCTTTCCTCTGAACGGATAATTGGATAAATCACACACACACACACACACACAAAATACCAACCTCGAACCATAAAACCATGACGGGATTACCCTTGTCGAGTACCAAACTAATTAATTGGAACAGTTACCACAAAGGTTAACAAGCTGAAACCATAAAACATTGTCTACCTTCTCTTATCCCTTGTCGGCTGCGACAGTCTTACACATATAAAATGGTGGGTTTTTGTTTCGTACTTCAATCTATGTTGTTTACAAGGTTCGAATATGGTTAAAGTGGTGGATGTTAAACAAATCCTTCGAGCCATTTTATTCCCAGAATTCACTTCGAAATCCGTTATGGTCATTTACCCAGATGTAGCGAATTGAAGCTGATTTGAGAAAGTAATTTATGCTACTGATTTTTTTTACCACATCGAGCCCTCCAGTAGCATAGCGGACTTACAACGCTAGAATCCGGATTTCGATACCCGTGGTGGGCGGAGCACAGATAGCCCATTGTGTAGCTTTGTGCTTAATTACAAACAAACCACATCGAACCTAGATCTTGAGAAGTTACTGAACTTTATATAGGTAAAATTAAAATAAGGCGTCTCTATTATTTAGTTAATCATTTTCTGTATATATATATATAATAACAGTTCTATCTCGTAATCCCGTACTGATGTTTGGTGATGCCCTGATCGACGTATAAATTTGGCGCTCCCCAACCCACCCCATTACTTCGCTTTGTGCCCGGCATGGCCAGGTGGTTAGGGCGCTCGACTCGCAATCTGAGAGTCGCGGGTTCGAATCCCCGTCACACCAAACATGCTCGCCCTTTCAGCGTGGGGGCGTTATAATGTGACGGTCAATCCCACTATTCGTTGGTAAGAGTATTCCAAGAGTTGGCGGTGGGTGGTGATGACTAGCTGCCTTCCCTCTAGCATTACACTGCTAAATTAGGGACGCAGATATCCCTCGTGTAGCTTTGCGCGAAATTAAAAAACAAACAAACTTCGCTTTGCTAGTCAATCGGCGCCACCCTTCGAGTTGGCACCCTATGCGAACGCACAGGTCGCGCTACCCCCGGTAGGGCCCTGCTCGTAATATTTCTCCGATTCACATAAAATCTGATAGTCTACATCAGGAGAATCTTGACGCTGATGTTGAATGGAGTCAGTTTCGCTAAGATTCGCGTCCAATTTGCCTCGAAAATAGGGAGCTGCAGATTTTGAAACGTGTCTATTGTGTCACACACTGAACCGTTATAATAAGAGCTTGTGTCTTGCCCTGTCAATCCAGCAGAACGTTCAGGAATGTACCGCATATGGGGCCACATAATGGAATAACATTCCAGTAATGGAAAGAACTATTATCTCATTGAAATGGACTACCACAGGGTTGGATAACGAAATATTTATCTAGTGTCAAATGTTTCAATTATCTTTTTTATTTACTGATTCTGTGGTATAGACTAACGATATTGAAGGTTAAATTAAGGAGAGTTTATACAATGCACTCAATACTCACGTTCAGTTGAGTACTGTCACGTATCTGAAACACAACGTATTTTATTCATCATGCCGTACAGCACCTAAGCTGTAGCCTTTGGTGAAACGTATGTTTCTCTCCCACCCTGGCCCGGTGGTTAGGGCGCTTGACTCGTAATCTGCGGGTCGCGGGATCGAATCCCTGTCACATCAAACATGCTCGCCCTTTCAGCCGTAAGGGCGTTATAATGTGTCGGTCAATCCCACTATTCGTTGGTAGCTCAAGAGTTGGCGGTGGGTGGTGATGACTAGCTGCCTTCCCTCTAGTCTTTCACTGCTAAATTAGGGATGGCTAGCGCAGATAGCCCTCGTGTAGCTTTGCGCGAAATTAAAAAACAAACAAACAAAGCTTCTTTCGATATTCGTTTGTTAATGTTATTTTCTCTGTTAAGGATTTTTACCTTAGAAGAATCAAAAGAATGATTATTCCTAGACGTCTCCAAAACATGAGATGGATATTTTATTATCCCCGCAAATGAGTAGGAGGTTGGTCGTCTGAGTGACCAATATAACAGCTTTTGCAATCTATACATTCTGTTGCATAATCATTTCCTGTAGTATCATTGTTTGTATAAATATTTTGGATAGAAGTCGGCCTATTTTCCTCCTAGGTACAAATGTAAATTGGTTCTTTAATGTCAATTTCATATTCTTTGATTTATTTTAACCAGGTTTTTTGATTGCATGAAAAAAAGTTTGAGGTAAAAGGTAAAAACGTAATAAAAAGGGGTTATCTGTGGAATATTCGTTTTCTTTGTCAATGTGTGGCTCATTTTCAAAGGAAGCAACTAGTTGATTAACAACAATAGAGGGAAAGTGTTTTGTAAACAAAACTGAAATCTAAAATCGAAGTTGGAACTTATGATTTTATTTATATGAACAGCAGTTTTTGATATACCTAACTTTTGACACTGGCCATGGATGGAATTCCAAAGAGTATAATGTTCATGTTTTAGTGGTTTTGTGAAATATGGAGGTTTGTAAGTCATTGTTTATTATTAATACAAAAATATTTAGGAAAGACAATTTGTTATCAACTTCTTTTTTTTTTCCGTCACGAATTTTATGTTTTGGTGTTGCTAGTTAATATTATAGAAAAGTTATAAATGATGTCAAAGTTATCGAAAGGTATGAAAATATCATAAAAATATCGAAACCAAAAAAATTGGTTTGTAAAGTGAATTTGAGATGGCATTATCTTTGATCCTCATCATGAATATAGTGGCATGTACTGGAGCTACAGAATTTCGCATATTTAGGCTTTCAACTTGAATATAATCTACACCTTTAAATAGAAAACTGGAAGATGTAGTTACAAAAACGAACAGGTCGTTTATGGTGTTGATGTTCAGGCGAAAACAAGGATAAGAATCGTTTTGGTAAAATTCCAGAATTTTATTGGACGAGGACTTGAGGGAGTAAATTATTTTTACATCAAATTGGATTAATGGAACAAAATGACTGAATTTTCGGAATTTTTCGGCAAACATTTCAGCGTTTTTTTTTTATGAAGAAGGAAGCACACGAAACATAGTCAAAGAACATCCAAACGAAGAATTTCCTAACATTGTGGTTGTAAAACTTGTATGCGAAATGAATGGGACGTTAGGGGAAACTAAGTTTGCGAGTTTTTTGGGAGGCAATAAATTTAAGAT
The DNA here is from genome assembly GCF_000517525.1 of Limulus polyphemus. Lineage (NCBI taxonomy): Eukaryota > Metazoa > Arthropoda > Merostomata > Xiphosura > Limulidae > Limulus > Limulus polyphemus. Next base: position 24,971 of record NW_013668688.1, read on the forward strand.
ATTCGAGAATCTGAAGTATGAAGAAATTAGTATAGATCAATAGCAAATTGGGATTTATTTTTTATTTTTTGTAATTTTAAAAGAAAGTATTTTATTTTATTTACTCGAGAAGGGGTTAATTTCCCCTTTTTTGTTGAAATGAGATAAATTATCAAAGATCGTATGCATCTTTTGCTGATGTACTATTCTATTCATGATAAAATATTGTGAGATTTCAGTAAAACTATATTTTTTATCATTTTCATAATATCCATTAGTAAAAGTTATATTTGAACTTTGATATGTTTGAGAAATAACTTTGTTTAAGTTTGATAGCAGTCTTCATTGATATATCCACGAAGGAGTTTGTACTTATTGCATTGTCTTATTATTTGGGCAGAAGGGAAATTAAAACTTGTTAATTTACACTTTAGAAAATTAGATACAATGTGATGATGTAACCTGTTTAGTTTTAGTTGTCGCTATTTGTTTCTATAGTAAGAAGCCCACTATTCTGCAGACGAACGAAGGTACTTTTCCCAGAGGGATCGTAGTTAGTAGTTTAATGTTCGTGTAAGGAAACTATGATGTAGGGTTGTAAGAAAATACTAAAGTAAAGGTGAAACAAAAGATAAATTTAGTTTCTGTCCTATGAAGAATAGAAACATTTTTTTAAGAGAGAGTTTTCCTGATTAACTTGAATTGTAATTGCTGTTGTTAGGCTTAGGTTCATATAGTTATTGCTGTTAGTGTTAGGATAAGTTGTTTTTGTTAGGTTTGGCGTAGGCCTACATAGTTGTAGTCTTAAATTAGATTCGTTGAAACTAGATTTACAATGCTAATAAGCTTTCTAATGACTCCGAAAAGTAACACGAATTAAAAATTAGAATTAACTCTGTTTTTCAAACTTCGGACAAATCTTTATCTACTATACAAAGTAAAACTTTTGTTTATTTTGTCACAACTTTTCGTACCTATTTTAAAAATGTCCTTTCTTACTGTAAACGTAAAAGCTGTAACTTGTAAATAAAATACTTATAATAAGTAAAATAAAAACCAATCACGTGCGTATCCATACCAATAATAATATACAAAGCCTGTGATTCAGAAGTTGGACACATAATAAGCAATTTATCAATTAACTGTAAAATATATAAAAATAAAACCTAAGTCCTGAGCTTCAGTATGGAAAACTTGTTTCAAACAGAAGATATTAGGTTCTGTTTGTTTGTTTTTTATATATAATATCGATTCTTTGATTTTTTTCTGTTAATGTTATTGTCTCTGTTGAAGTTGTGTCTTCAAAAAATGAGTTGAAGGTTTTTTAACGTGCCTGTCTCCAGTATAAGAATTTGTGAAATTCGTATATTCTATTTATTTTCGGATAGCAGTTGATCTAGTTTTTAACAAGGTAGAAATATAAATTATTCTTCAATGTCAATATCATATTCTCTGATTAATTTTGACTTGCGTTTTTTAATGCATAGGAGGAGTGTGGAACGAAAGGTAAAGCACAATACACAGGGATGTCTGTAGAATGTTAGTTTTCTTTGTTAATTTGTTTCTCATTTTCAAATGTGCAGTCACTTGATTTTATTTGTACGAAAAGAAGCGTTGTTAATAAAACCTTAATCTTAACAAATACAAAGGTGCTCATTTATATCTATTTTAGTGACGCTTTCATGTATTTAAAACTGATTTTTCGTAGTTAGGCTTAGGCCTTTAAGTTTTATTTCTTTAATTATACATATTTGACAGTCAATTAATAAATACTATATAAGCAATAACTGAATTATTATTGTTGTGGATACGCACATGATTTTCATATTTTTAATTAATTTCTGTTAGCTTCAGTTTTTGTATCTCACCTGACGATGCCAGGTACACCTAGTTAAACGTTGTTTTATCATGTAGATCCAATGAAAGCTAGCCTGAAATTGAAAAAAACGGTGATCTTTCTAATTTTAATTACTTTGTTAAAGTGTTAGCTGTTGGACTACCTATCTGTCCCTTTATTTTCTGTATTGTTACTTGCTTCTATCTCATTTTCTATTTCTATAGAAATTGGTTTCCTCGTCTTGTCTATCAGTTTCCAGTGTCATTGTGTTATTTTGCAATCAAAAGTATTTCCTACAGCAACCCAGTAAGAAAATAAATTATGTTTAAGGATGATTAAATATCAACAAATGTAATGATTGGAAACCTTTTGTCTCCTAGTAGTAAACTTGAACACTAAAATTATCTGGGTAGTATATTATTGTGCCCATATAACAAATCTTGTTACAAAATAATAACTCTTTATTTAAATTGACGGATTTTATGAAAACCACCATAATAAACCATGATTCAAAGTCATGGATTGTGTAACATAATAGTTATGATACAAGTTGATACAAAATTACAATTTCATGACATAAGTGTAGTGATATATCTTGTAACATAACCATAACTAAAAATGATGTATTGTACATAATAACCAATATAATAAACCATGATTCAAAATTACGTGTTTTATAAGATGCCCATTATAAAAAACGTTCTAGTGATTAGGCTTAGAAACAAGTCGCATATATATTCTAATTCATCTTATGCATTGTGTTAAATAACCCTGAAATGACAAGTATGCTATGTGTGTTTTAATTTCTGTCATTGATTACATAAAAAAAAAACTTTCAGTATGTAAACTTAATATCTTAATGTGTAAATAAATATGATGGATCAAAACAATGATGACATTATACCAGTGTTTGTACCATAGAACAAAATAAAATATTTGAATCGGGACTATTGGTTATCCCAGATCCATAATTAATTTGTTAAACAAGATCAAACATTTAAATCGGGAGCATTATTTTGGGATGGGGCAAAGAGTACGAGACCCCAAATGACAGTTTCTGTGAAACGTTTTTTAGTCAAGCCGGATTATCACATACAAGCAAAAGTACCCGTCCCCAGTGACGAGAAAAATTTAACTTAATCTATCAATTTAAATTATTTTATGGACTTTAAAAAGGTTAATTGTGTTCCACTCTTGGTTTCACTAAGAGCCAAAGCTCTGAGCTACTTACACCGTCCACCGCAAAAAGTAATTGTTGACCATTTAAGTCATGCTAAGAGCCGCTCAACAATAACGTACGTTTAAACTACAATTTATTCAGTAAATTACGTCACATTTTGAAATATGAATGATATTGTGGTTAATTCCTAACAATTCAATGTAGAATTTCCTGCTTACGAAATAGAATTTAGCATCAGCATTACTCATGCATGTTCTCTCGTCATTTCAAAAGTGAATGTTGAGCTTTGCCTGCGTGCGCAGCTTTTCAAACGGGGGACAGATGAACGC
>NW_013668688.1:29215-36805 GCF_000517525.1 Limulus polyphemus
ACAGACATCACAGTTCGCAATATATATATATATAAGATACGCAAATTACGCCATAGCGTAGAGTTCCCAGCTGAATTGAGGAGGACCACACGAGGTCAGCCAAGCCTTCTCTGAAATGAAGTTCCTGATTTAAATAGGGACTAATGAAAGTTATCCTAAATCAGTAATTGAACTATAAAACAAGATCAAACTTTAAATATGGGCTACTGGAGGTTATCCTAAATCAGTAATTGAACCATAAAACAAGATCAAATATTTAAATATGGGCTACTGGAGGTTATCCTAAATCAGTAATTGAACCATAAAACAAGATCAAATATTTAAATATGGGCTACTGGAGGTTATTCTAAATCATTAACTGAACCATAAACAAGATCAAACATTTAAATATGGGCTACTGGAGGTTATCCTAAATCATTAACTGAACCATAAAACAAGATCAAACATTTAAATATTGGCTACCGGAGGTTATCCTATATCAGTAACTGAATTTGAAAAGAAGATCAAATATTTAAGTCTAGGCTAGTGGAGGTTATCCACGATCAGCACCTGATTAATAAAATAAGTTATAAGCCTAAATGCATAAAAACAAGGGTTATCACAAGAATGCAATTAGAAGCGCTAACGGGCCATTAAATCTTATAACCTTTCCATTAAGTAACATTTTAACATCCACATATGTTGCTTAAGCTGACTTTGCCTCTCTCTCCACCGATACCCCACTTAACGATAAGACATAAAACACTCAAATCAACAGGGAGTGGCTTCCAATCCGTCTGACTTACCATAGTCATTAGTTTTGTCTGTCCACAAGAACAGTCTCGTCAGTTCTAGATAATATGCTTATTCAACCTGTATAATCGACCAATCAATCATTAAACATTGGAATTTTTTCCTCCTCTTTAGTGTCGCCTATCTCATCTTTTTGATAATTTTATATTATTTTTTTTTGTTCATTGATGGCGCCTGTCTCGTAACTTTTAGATACGTTATCACTTTGTCATTTTTATGTTTATTAATGACGGCTGTCTCGTCAATTTTTGATAATTTTAGAAATTTTTGTGTTCATTAATGGCATCTGACTCGTAACTTCTTGATAATTTAGTCTTTCTTCTGTTCATCAATGATGCCTGTCTCATCACTTCTAGATAATTTGTCTTTTTTTTGTTGTTGTTGTTGTTCATTAATGATGCCTGTCTCGTAATTTCCTGACAATTGTAGTAGTGTTTATGCTCTTTTGTAAAACCTGTTTGATTACCCTGATTTTTGATATTATGATCTGTAATGGACGCTATTTATTATGATCAATGATCTCTCATATTTCTATGAGCTATGGCCTCCAATGTTTCTATAATCTATAGTCTCGAACATTTCCATGATTTATGTACTTACAAATCCAGAACCAACACCCCCTCTTATCATCAAGGAAGGCCCATTGTTGCAGTATTTTTAAATTCAACACCCAAGTATCACCAGATATGATCTACAGTTGCTGTATATTTAAATTCAACAACCTCTTTATCACCAAAGGAGATCTATTGTTGCTATATATTTAAATTCAACAACCTCTTTATCACCAAAGGAGATCTATTGTTGCTGTATATTTAAATTCAACAACCTTTTTATCACCAAAGAAGATCTATTGTTGCTGTATATTTAAATTCAACAACCTCTTTATCACCAAAGAAGATCTATTGTTGCTGTATATTTAAATTTAATCCCCTTTTTATCACCAAAGGAGATCTATTGTTGCTGTATTTTTAAATTCAACAACCTCTTATCACCAAGAAGATCTATTGTTGCTGGAAAACATTTCTCAACCCATGAATCAAATACTTTCACAGATAAACTTCTATGCTTTTTCGTCAAACTTGTACCTAACTTTATTAGGGATGACAATCTTACAAGCCCACTCAAGGCATTATCTAAGATAACTTTTCTGTTAACTTTTATCCTGTTTCTTTCTACAATAATATTATGATTAAAATTAAAAGATGTATTATTTAGAAAAGTATACAGATTTGGTAAAAAAGTAGGTTTTGTTAGTTCTTACTAAAAAAACCTTTTTATTTATAACAATTTATGTTATCATTAAAAACAAGAAGTATAATAATTGGAGCTAAGAAAAGTTTTTTTTTTTTAGAGATAGTTATGTACAATGGTGTTTATAACTCCCAAGACCATACAAATCTCCTTTATACAGAGAGCAATAGGAAGTGTTTTACTCTATAAGAGAAAGAGAAGAACTTATAAACACATACATAACAGAGTAGTAAAACTAGTGTACAAACTAGGTTATGGATAGGCTAAAATACACCTTAGTAAGAAAGGTAGTTGCAGAAGTATGAGACATAAATACATCTGGTACAAAAATACATTTTTCCTTTCCTACAGTGTTGTTTGTGCCCAAGTTGGTTTTTTTTGTCTGTATTCTGTGTGCAATACTTTGTGTTTTTGGTCTTGATATCAGAAAAGCTTAATTAAAGCTCTGTTATCAAAGGAAGGAGGCACTGGTTTTACAATCTCTTCTTTGGACATTAAAATTACCATCAATGTTCTGTAATCTTTATACGCACACATATATTTATAAATATTAACTAGTTTTTCAGTAATCTGTAAAGCCAATATGTGTGTGTGTATTTAAACAGTTTTAAGGTCTGGATGTAGCCTAGTAGTTAACTTATAGAGCTCTGTACCATACGGTCCACGGGTCGAGCACCGATTTACTACTGAACAAATTATGCACTTTTAACTACAAAGGTGTTATTAAAATAACATTGAACACTGCTATTCCATTAAGAATAGCCTTGTAGACGGTGGGTTGTTACTGGATAAGTTTCTTCTCTCTGGTGAGCACCTCTGGATTAGGGACGGCTGTGACTGACCCTTGAGGTTTGTGATCTGGTCGCATAAAGTGCCTTTGAGGTTCGAAATATCATGTACCCAATTTATTTTATTTATGTTTTATTGCTTTAAATTGGCTGTTCTTGAAGGTCAGAAATATACTATCAAATTAAAAACTAAAGCAGAGTAAATTATTTAATCATAGAGGTTTTATAAAATGACATATTATCAGTGAATTCAAATTCTCTTCCTCTAATGACATTCGATTAAGTGTACCGACATTATTTCGGTTGTGTAATTATCATGATACTGCTACTGACCATGTCTTTCTCCGTTTAAAGGAATTCCGTCTGCCGTTAGGTCGAATCAGTGACTGTGACACCTATGTGCCTTATTGCAACAAGAATGTAAGAATTGCTTTTTTTTTTTTCGTTTTAGAGATTTAAAAAAAATTGTAAAGTCATTTAGTATAACTTGGGCTTTCAACAATCGGATAATTTGTAATCATAGTAAAAATATCTATGAAAGTATAAATACTACTATATAATATATTATTAAAACGGTTTGGAAGTTTGGCGAAATAACCAGATATTGCTGGTTTTAGAATGTGTACGATTTAGATGCGGTCGGAAGAATTGCACGTGTATGTTATATTAAAGAGATGAGATTTATTTCTGTTAAATTAAGAATTCCGAGCTAAGAACGAAGTTTTCTAAGTATCATATTATGAGAAAATTAACATTAAATACTCTGCTCTTTTCATCATTCGTAGTTGTATTAAGGTAGATGAGTTGGGAGTGGTCCACTTTGTGCTTAGGTATTCCATGTTTTAATTTACAGTAAAGGTTTGTGGTAAGAAGCGAATTTTATTCAAAGGTTATATTGTATATTTAACTGATTCCTTATTCAAGAAGTTAAATGGTTTCATTTAAAAAGGAAAATCGTATTTATAAAATTTGTGACTGAGATTTGATACGTTTTCAAAATTTATCAGTTAAGTTTCGGTAGTTATGGTAAGTGTAACGTTATCTACTGTGGTTCATAATAGGGATCGCCCAGGAATTTCACAAAAATTCTAATGGAACATACGGGTAAAAACTATCTTAAAAAGCATACTTGTTCTTGAAACAACATTCAAAACCTTTTATCTCAATGGCTCAGACTGCTAAAATATTAATAATAGCAAAAAAGTGTATTTTCCGATTGTTAGACAAAATTCATCCACTTATTTTTCATATTATTCTTGTTTCACAAGTCTACAGAAAAAATAGCTGTAAATAGTTTATTAAAACCTCGGCAAATCCACTAAGAAAACTCCTGTGCAGGTCATAGGGCTATTCTCATGTTGATTCTCGAAAGAGAATGAGAGATTTTTATCATTTTTTCATCGCTACTGGCCCGCCATGGCCAAGTGGTTAGGGCACTCGACTCGCAATCTGAGGGTCGCAGATTCGATTCCCCGTCTCACCACACATGCTCACCCTTTCAGCCTTGGGGTGAGTTATAATGTGATGGTCAATCCCACTATTAATTGGTAAAAGAGCAGCACAAGAGTTGATGGTGGGTGGTGATAACTAGCTGCCTTCCCTCTAGTCTTAAACTGCTAAATTAGGGACGGCTAGCACAGATAACCGTCATGTAGCTTTGCGCGAAATTCTAAAAACCTAAACCTTCATCGCTACTGGCCAAGTTTCTCTTCGAAGCCTACAGCAAAAACGGCTAGGTATAATGCACCAAAACCTATGCACAGCTACTAAACAAACTCCTGCGAAGGTTGTAGGGTTATTTTAAGGTTGATTCTTGAATGTCGAGATTCCCATCCTCTAAAATTTTCTAAATTTTTCTTTGCTACCAACATAAACTTTTTGAAGCCATTTAAGCACCATTATATTAGTCGGAAATGCTTCGTTTTATTAGTAAACAATGTGTATACTTATAACAGTGTCTCCAGCCTTATTATTATTGATTATAGTTTTTACAAGCCGCTAAAGAAAAAATGGCTACGAATATTTTACTGAAACCTAGACAGTAGTAATGAATGCAGTATTGAGTACATCATATGGTAGTTTTAAAAGTAATTCAACCGCCTTCGTTTTTTCGCCCAGAAGAATTTCTTTAAGTCCTTCATTTTCCGCCATTGAAAAAAAATCCGGTGTTTTATTAATGCACATTAATTGGAAGATAAATGGTGTAACCTATAGCGCATTAATTGGAAACTGCCGCGTTTAAGATTCATCTGTTCGCCGTTCTTCATTGTTTCTCGAGTTCGCTGTTGTATTTTGTCTCTACGTGGTTTTGTGCCACTATTTCAGTGAGTTTTCTAACAGTAGACGATTACCATAGTATATTTCTCTACTCTTGTGAGTGATGATTTATTCTACTGACTTTCGTACTTCGCTAAAATTGTGAATTCGTATTTTAGTAATATTTCATTAGTATTATTCATATTTTTGCTTCACAAGCCTACAGCAAAATTGGCTGGATATTTTGCACCAACACCTAGACAGGTATACTATATGAAATGCTGTGAATGTCCATGACCTATTTAAAAGGTTTATTTACGTGGGTATAAATACATAATATATGCGATGTATGGGTGAAAAAAAAGTCAATGCAACAGTAAATTGTTCAAAAACATGTAACATTCAACTGAATGCATATGCACGTTTCTACATATGGACATAAAAAAAACTTGAAAAACAAGATAATTAAAAATTGTTAACTTAAAAAGGGGAATAGGGATCATCAAAAAAATACAGAAAGAAGTTTAATCGAAATGCAAATATTATATTTTCAAGCCTATAATTAGGGACTGTGAAAAGGTAAACAAACTAGGCTGGAAATAGTGTCTTACATTATTTTCTCAAGCTACAAATCCCTATTTTGACTCCACCAAAATTGATAAGTACTGTAAACATGGAGTCAAAATAGAGATTTATAGTTTGAGAAAATAACGTAGTCACTGTTTCCAGCCTAGTTTGTTTACTTTTTTTAGAGTCCCTAGCTGTAGGCTTGAAAATATAATATTTGTATTTTGATTCAACTTGTTTCTGTACTTTTTTGACGATTCCTATTTCCATTTTTAATTATCTTGTGCATGTCTCCTTGCGTACTTATGTATATATATGTGTAAATTAATTGTTTTAATTAATGGACATTGACCTTGGACATTTTTGTATCAGAATGGATAAGCATTCTTCGGGAAAGATGTATGTGTTTTGGCATATATAAAGAGTTTAGTTCAGCATTCTTTGAGAAATATGTGTATTTTAGCATTCTTCAGGAAAGATTGTATTGTAACATACTTAAAGAGACTTGTGTATTTTATCATTCTGAAACGTGTATTTGGACATTCATTTAGAGAGTTGTGTGTCCTGACTTTCTTTAAAAAAAATCTGTGTATTGTGACATTCTTAAAGAAAGATTTCTGTACATTATTCATGGCTACAGTTCAAAGGAAGCTGGATGTCCTGACAATCTTTAAGAATTTTTTGTATTCTTAAGAAATAGACAATAAGCAAACAAACTAACAACAGTGAAATAATACCTAGAAGTAAAGATACTTGTTAAACTTCAGCTTCCTTGTGTCAATAAAGCAGCCAGCAGCCTTTGTCAAATCCGATAAACTATTCAGTTTCAGAGATTTAAATCAACATTCAAACTCCAAAGATGCATGGCACCACCTTTCCTCTTTAACTTCCCCTTCCTTGCTTTCCTTCTGTCGTCGAAGTGATTGATTTTCAAGGAGTGTACGTGTAGATCGAGAAACACAGATCAATAGTTAACTTCCGTAGTTGGTTGTAGCAGAGGAAGCTTGTTAAAGTGGTTCCTCTTGTTACTCAACATATCTACACGATCCGCGTTAGCTCTGTGTTAGTAAGTTAGTAGGTTTCATTACGTTGGAAAAGTAACAGTCAAACTGTGTTAGTAGGTCAGTATTTTTAACAACGTTGGAAAAATGACAGTTAATATCTGCATTAGTAGCCTGTTGGATTATAGAGTACCGTTAATGTAAGAGTTAGTGTTTTTGATATGGGATACTGGGTTGTTGTATTGGTCAGGTAACGGTTAATGACTGCAAGCTGTTGGATTACATATTATTTGTAAGCTGAGATTTAACATATTTGTTACTAGACTACTGCTTTTACAGTCTTGGTGATGTTACAGTTAACATCTGTGTTAAAATTGTGTTTGGTTACACTGTTGGTAAGGTGACAGTGAAGAGATGTGCTAGTAAGTTGGATTGTACACTGTTGGTAAGGTGTCAGTGAAGAGATGTGCTAGTAAGTTGGATTGTACACTGATGGTAAGGTGTCAGTGAAGAGATGTGTTAGTAAGTTGGATTGTACACTGTTGGTAAGGTGACAGTGAAGAGATGTATTAGCAAGTTGGATTGTACACTGTTGGTAAGGTGTCAGTGAAGAGATGTGTTAGTAAGTTGGATTGTACAATGTTTGCAAGGTGTCAGTGAAGATATGTGTTAGTAAGTTGGATTGTACACTGTTGGTAAGGTGTCAGTGAAGAGATGTGTTAGTAAGTTGATTGTACACTGTTGGTAAGGTGTCAGTGAAGAGATGTGTTAGTAAGTTGGATTGTACACTGTTGGTAAGGTGTCAGTGAAGAGATGTGTTAGTAAGTTGGATTGTACACTGTTGGTAAGGTGTCAGTAAAGAGATGTGTTAGTAAGTTGGATTGTACACTGTTGGTAAGGTGTCAGTGAAGAGATGTGTTAGTAAGTTGGATTGT
>NW_013668688.1:37715-43399 GCF_000517525.1 Limulus polyphemus
TACACTGTTGGTAAGGTGTCAGTAAGTTGGATTGTACACTGTTGGTAAGGTGTCAGTAAGTTGGATTGTACACTGTTGGTAAGGTGTCAGTAAGTTGGATTGTACACTGTTAGTAAGGTGTCAGTAAGTTGGATTGTACACTGTTAGTAAGGTGTCAGTAAGTTAGATTGTACACTGTTGGTAAAGTGTCAGTAAGTTAGGATTGTACACTGTTGGTAAAGTGTCAGTAAGTTAGGTTGTACATAGTTGGTAAAGTGTCAGTAAGTTAGATTGTACACTGTTGGTAAAGTGTCAGTAAGTTGGATTGTACACTGTTAGTAAGGTGTCAGTAAGTTAGATTGTACACTGTTGGTAAAGTGTCAGTAAGTTGGATTGTACACTGTTAGTAAGGTGTCAGTAAGTTAGATTGTACACTGTTGGTAAAGTGTCAGTAAGTTAGGTTGTACACTGTTGGTAAGGTGTCAGTAAGTTGGATTGTACACTGTTAGTAAGGTGTCAGTAAGTTAGATTTTGCACTGTTGGTAAGTGTCAGTAAGTTGGATTGTACACTGTTAGTAAGGTGTCAGTAAGTTAGATTTTGCACTGTTGGTAAGTGTCAGTAAGTTGGATTGTACACTGTTAGTAAGGTGTCAGTAAGTTAGATTTTGCACTGTTGGTAAGTGTCAGTAAGTTGGATTGTACATACTTGGTATGGTGAGAGTGAAGATATGCTGTTGAGTTGGTTGTACATAGTTGGTAAGTGTCAGTAAGTTGGATTGTACATACTTGGTATGGTGAGAGTGAAGATATGCTGTTGAGTTGGTTGTACATAGTTGGTAAGTGTCAGTAAGTTGGATTGTACATACTTGGTATGGTGAGAGTGAAGATATGCTGTTGAGTTGTACAGTATGTAAGATTATATTCATAGCTTGTGTTGGTAGGTGTTAGAATGTTGATGAGTTGACAACCTGTGTATTAGCTAGTTATTGGATAACTAGAGTGTTTACAAGAGTGTACATGATGTTCTGAGGTTTAGAGCATGATGGAACCAAATAACATGTTTTATTACTTTTAAATTGAATTATTTCTGTTTGGGTTACAAAGTAGCATCATATCCTGAGAACTGTTTATTCAAAGACAAACAAAAGCATTTCTTTGATATAAATACATTTATAAAAAATATTATATTTCCTTTGAGGATCATAAGATATACTGTTTTGTAAACAGTAGTAACAAGAAAACTATAATGTCTAGGAAGAGTAAAAAAATATAATGCTGTGCTTGATGTTTGGATTAATAATTTCAGCTGGAAAATAAGCTAACTATATAGACCAAAAACTAAATAATTCAAAATAACGTACTCATCAATGAAAACAATCTGGGATTACAGAATATTGTACTAAATGTTACGTATCACTATGCTGGAAATCTCTGGCCCGTAATGATTCCATTACGTTGGTTCATCAGTTGGGTGTCCTCCCTCCCCTCCCCCCTCCCAAATTCTAGAATTTGATTCAGTAGATTAAAATAATTCAATTTTCAAAGTCATACAGAAAAAAAATAAACTAAAGATTACTCCTTGAGGAACACAATCGATCTTGAGACTGATTTCTTCCAATTTGTATGAAAGATCGTGCACGAGTACCGCCAACTGTGTGAACATTCATATGCTATACCAGCTCAACCTTTGGTACGTTTCTTAACTTTTGATATAAGATTCTCGTCCAGGCTATAACTCAAGAAAATAGTTTTCCTCATAAAAATGAGAAGCTTGTTATCATCCTCACGCAAGTTAGCGATTTCGGAAAATGGTTTGCTAAGCTTTTCAGATGCGATCTTAAAATAATCTCAATCCAGCAGCGAATAGAAAAATAAGTTTTTGAATATCTTGTGCGGTTTATTAGTCATAAGGTAGATAATCTTAGCAAAAAGAATGGCTTAGAATAATGTAATGCAACAAATGAAACCTGCAATAAAAACAGTTAAGAAAGTTTTAAAGTATCGTTAATTCATCATCGTGGATTATCTGGTGTTTAGTAAAGTCGTAGCTTCGATAATTGTACAATCTGTTTTATTCGTGGGTAAAAGAGTAGCCCAAGAGTTGGCGGTGGGTGGTGATGACTAGCTGCCTTCCCTCTAGTCTTACGCTGCTAAATTATGGACGGCTAGAGCAGATAGCCCTCGTGTAGCTTTGCGCGAAATTCAAAACAAACAAACAAACACATAATGATTAGAATCATCATCATTCGGACTCCCTCGCAAATAACGATTCTTTCGGTCGTAAACCCAATAGTATCTCGCTAGTTTAGCAAAGGAAATTTTTGCACCTTATCATATGTTAGGTTCTGTAAATGCAACCACTAATGAAGCACCGCATAATCAAGCGAACCAAAAGTTGAGAAACAAAACAACAAAAACAGTCGCAGCATTCATTATTACTGCTGGAGTTACTCGTCCAGTGACGTAATAGGAGCTGTCAAATATATTTGGGTGAATATATACGACCCAAAATTCTCAAACCAATTAAAACTTTGTACAAGTTATGAGGTGAAAAAGGTTGATGTCCAAATGAAGCGTTAAGCTGACACACATTCAGTTTCAATATCTTTCATTAAGTAACTAGTTCCAGGGTGAACCTCAATACGTTGTTAGGCTTACGTGCAACATTTACTTTTCTTGTCACTTTAGAACAAGAACGTATAAAATAAGGCACCCACTGCAATGAGTGACCTGAACAGTTCACCTTTCACAATTGTAGTTGAGATAATTCGACTTTAATTACATTGGTTGTTAGTAATAAATATTTATATTGCCTTTTGTTTATATTGTAATTATTAATAACATGTTAATATCATATATCGTAATAATAAATATTCGTATAGAATCAAAGCCATATAATTTCATACTAAGTACTCGAATTCAGTTCAAAACTCGTGTCGGCTTAATACATAAGCCGGGAGATCAGAAGTAAATTAGTCTGAATGCTTATAACGTTAAAGGCTGGGTTTCGATACCCGTAGTGGGCAAACACAGATATCCCATTATGTAGCTTTGTGTTTAACAACAAAGAAACCTAATACATAATCAGTACCATAAAAAATAATCGTTTAGGCATCTTCCAGAATAAATATCTCCTTAGTAACCACTTAATAAATACCTTTTTATAAGAAAATGTAATTTTTAATTTAAAACGGATAACATCTTCACTTGAAATTGAAAAATCGGGCTTTTATTGCCTATTCAAAAACCCCAGTATCATTAAAAGCTCAATTAAATAAATACGACCTTTTTTTATGACGGATTGATACTAAATATTTAAGTTAAAATCATTTTTTATATGTTTTAAGTTACACTGATGTCTCCCTTTATAAATTGTTGCATTTTATATTTCATTTCGATAAAAATATTCTCGTTTAATTGACATTATATATCTGAAAATGTTTTCACAAAAGATTGTCTTGTTCCCTCAATTCGCTTCGGAAAATATTTATTAGAAAAGTTAATGAGATTTCGTAAACTTTTCTCGAATTTTAATAAATCTAAGAAGTTTAAATTTATATTAGCTTTAGCTTTCAGATTCTTTTTTGTCTGGTAATAAAAGGATTGAGTTCGTAAAAGCGTGAAGTCGTCGGTTCGTGAAGGCGACTTAGGTACATACCACGAGTATCGCCAGGTAGGTCAACACACGGACTTGTGTCAGCTGAGATTAGGCATTAGTAAGTCAGCTAGGTTAGTATATAACCCAATGCACACACAATAATGTCAGCTGTCAGTCAGATGAGATCAGATCTCAGTACGTCAGGATATCAGTACATAGCTCAATACACATAATAATATCAGCTCTCAGTCAGCTGAAATCAGTTCTCAATACGTCAGCTAAAATCATTAAGTAGCTTCCTTAAAGAATGCCCCCACCCCCCCTCCAGTGGCACAGTGGTATGTCTGCGGACTTACAACGCTAGAATCCGGGTTTTTGATACCCGTGGTGGGCAGAGCACGGATAGCTCATTGTGTAGCTTTGTGCTTAATTACAATCAAACAATCCTTAAATAATTAATACTGTTACACGTAATTATTTTTGTTTCACTCTGTATCGACCGTAGTAAATTCACAGACAGTAGAGCTGTTTCATATAGTGTTGTTATTTTATGTTTTTATTAGATACACATCAGTAACATCGCATTGCTAATCCTAAAAGTATTGTAAATAATTAATTCGGTTTCAATTTATGTTAATAGAGCAGATATTTACTTTAGCTTGTCAAAATTTCTATTGCTTCTCGTAAAATAATGCTCGCTTTGCTTTGAAAAATGCCTTCTTTAGATATTACTACTTATCTCGTTAATGAAAATATATTAAAAGTTGATTAAAACTTATCACCTATTTTGTCTTTCATACATCAATTGGTATTGAATGTGGTGGACACCAGACGTGTTTACTGGTAATATGTTCAAGAAAGTGTTTCTAATGGGTCTGTTAATAGAAAGTAGAATGGGAAATAGCACGAATAGGAAGGAAAATAAGTAAGACCCATAAAACAGCGCCATGACAAACTTTGTATCTCTGCCTGTATAACGTCGTTTGAGGAAGATTTACGTCGCTATAAATGTATCATTATGAAGCTCTCAAACAAGCGGGAACATTCTCCTCTCGTTCCAGACGTTTAGTTATCAAAAGGGTCATTCTCGTGGCTGGCAACGAGCCAAGCGAGAAGTTTCGAGAATGGCCATCTGTTTTTGTTTGTTTTTTTCTTTTCTGGAAGCCAACGAAGTGGCTGAACTGATGAAGTGCAAATTCAATTTAAAAAGATAGTTTTTACAGATGGGTACAAGTCAAGGAGGAAGCTTATTGTAAAACTGAAAAAAAACAAAAAACATTTTGTTGGTGTTGTTTTTTCTTGGGCGCGTGATGCTAAGTAATCGATTTTCTGCAAAATGGCTACGTTGTTTCTCACACCACACCGTCTACACAGAATAGCTTAATAAACTTTCTGACAACTAAGTAAGCTTTGGAAACCATACGTTGCAACGTCACGAATGTAATTGTATTTTTCCACCTTTAAATTTATTGCTAAAAAAACTTAGAACAAAAAAAAAATTCTGAAGATGCGCGCCAGAGTAAAAATCTAGCTGATGAAATGTTTAATCTCATCGTTATGAAATACGTTCTCATAAAGAACCATTGATATCAGTGCAGGAAGAAAATAGTTATTATGATTTTATGGACAAAAGTTGTTTAAGTGTTTAGTATTTTAAAGAAAACAAATAGTAATTTTCCGCTAAATAAGACACCGATTCCGCTTCGTTCTTCAGTCTATGACTTGTTGTAACCTTCCTTTGCATTGATATTACGTTTCGTCAGTCATCTATCCGCCATATTCATGATGGAACAGTTTGAATCTCGAAGTATAATAGTCACATTGTACGTATTCTAATCTTACTAGCTGTCGTACACAGTTTAAAAGAATTTCCATCTCTAAGTGCAATAGTCACGTTGTACGGATTTTGATCTTACTAGTGCCGTACACACGCTAAAGTAATTCTGATCTCTAAGTGCAATAGTCACGTTGTACGGGTTTTTTTTTCAACAGCTATTACACTCACTTTGTAAAGTTTATAATCTCAAGAGCTATCTAATTCCTGCTATAATCTCAAATGCTTCTTCACACAGATTTTACAAATTCTGGTCTAGATTGCTACCATACA